>NW_026721152.1:0-7815 GCF_029784015.1 Lycium ferocissimum
CTGTCTGTCTTTCTTTAGTCCGGGGGGGCATGTTTGTTCTCGTGCGTACTCTACGGTATGATTCGATTCACGCGAGTCCGGGCCGGGGACATGTTCTCGTGCGCATTCCTTTGCATTGTTCCGGGTCCCTCCTGCGCGGTGAGACACGTTATACGTAATATGTTTATGATGATATGGGGATGGCGGCCAGGATGGCACATTATGATTATTCACGAGACCGATGGGGAGGCGGGACACGTTATGCATACATGGTACATGATTCGACATGCGCTGATTTCACTACCCGGTCCCTTAACAAAGGGACGGGACACGTTATTTGCGTATATGACATATGATTAACTGTTATGATCCTATTCACCGAGTCCCTTATCGGAGGGGCGGGACACGTTATATGCATATGTGATCTATGATTTTGACATGCATCGATGAGTCTATCCCGAGTCCCTCACGAAGGGCGGGGGACATGTCACGTACATGTACGATATATGACTCGGCATATGATAATTACATTCACCGCGTCCGCCCCATAGGGGGGGATACGCTTGCTCTGTGTGAACATCATATATTAGATATGTATAATCGTATCGAAAAGTAAGCATGCGAATATTCAGCGTTACATAATGTGTGCGATATATAACATCATGCACGGGTGCTACGTACGTCCCGGGAATTTCGTCGGACATATGACCTCGTACGCGAACATTACGTACGTTCACTTTCCGTCGGCGTGCGTATTGTCGGTGCACTCTGTATTTTACGCACCTCTTCGGACATGCGATCGTGATTGCAAACTAAGTATTTGGTACTCTGGTTGACCCACTTACTTTACGTACCTCTTGGCATATGAGACGGTATGTATGGGTTGTGTACGAAAAGGTAAGCGTACGGTATCTTGAGTAGTGTATTTACTGTTTTACTGTTTCGGTTATAGTTTGTTCCTACGTATTGCATGCTTTACATACTCGGTACATATTCCCGTGCGACCCCCTTTCTTCGGGGGGCTGCGTTTCATGCGGGTACTCCCAGATGTGAAAGTTATTATAGAAGATGTTCCGGCGGAGATGGCAAGCTCCATTTTCAGTCTTTAACGAGTCGAGTTTGTACGTGCATGATTCCGGATGCTGTGTTAGAGACTTTGCGACGACGTCGTGGGGTATGATATGTCGTCATCGGCGGCCTAAAATCGGCCCGATATGTCGATTTGTGTTATGTAGTAAACCTTGTATAATTACAGATTTTGTCGGTTATAAGCTTCATTATGTATTTCATGATTATTCGGTTTAGAGATTTGAAAAAAAATTTATGTGTGTAATAAATTAATGGGTTCGCTCGGCTTCGGTTGTGGGGTCGGGTGCCCATCACACCCTAGTAAGGTCGGGGTGTGACAGAAGCCGCTAAAGCGGTAAGTGGGCCGCTATAGCGGCCAAGGCGTCGCTATAGCGGTGCCTTGTCGGCCATTTATGTGAGGGTCTCCATAGCGGGCGGTCATCGCTATAGCTTTCCATTTCTAGACCTATTGGATCGCTCCCACCGATGGCCTCGGATTGGTGGAGCGTATGGCGATGGAAGGACCGCCGCAGCGGTCCATCCTCTCCAGTCTGTGAATCGGTTGCCCTAACCTTGTTCCAAACCAAACATTTTCACCATGATTTTTCCATTTAGTAGAAGATCAAGTAGTAAGATAGCATGCATGATTTTTACAACATGTTCCACCCGATTTTACTAACACAGTTACCAAAATTTTGAACAAGAACACCAACACAATTGCACCATAGCAAGACCCCCCCTTTAACAAAAATTAGCCCCGATTAGTAAATGCCTTGCAGTAGAAAGTGTTGCTAAGGCATTATGAACGTAAATTAACCCCATGATCCAGAAACTACCATGCAAGAACCCAGGCAAACCCTTTTTTCTAGGAAACTAAATTTCCCTTCCTAGACTAGCAAGTTAAGCACGAGATTTTCAAAGTAAAAATCCATATACAAGTATAGGATGGTAAAGGAGAGCATTTACCTTGAAATAGAGGAAGATCTGCAAGCCTGGCAAAAGAAAAATGAAATTTTTGGTAGAAGGGAACCTTCTTTCTTTTTTCAGATTCTGTGAGGGATTTGGGGTATGGAAACGGGTGGGGTGGTTATAAGGGAGTGGGGAGGGAGATGAGGGGTTGAAAAATGTTTAGGGGGGAAGAAATTTTCGTGGGAAGGGGGAAGGTTTTCAGTTATGGGGGTGAGGGAAGTGGGAGGGGTGAACTGAGTTCACCCCCCTTTTTATTTGTTTTTAAATCTGCTCGATGACCGCTGCAGCAGTGCTTGGGCCGCTACAACGGTACCGCTATAGCGGTACTACGGCCGCTGTAGTGGTGGCAGCGAGACATTTTCCATTTTTGTTTCATTTTGTGTTGTCGTTCCTTCTTTTCCCATAACGATGGTCAAGACCATTTCACCCGACATAAGCCCCGGAGACGTTAACCTACGTCACATCCTTGGATTCGGGGGACAAACAATAGTTTAATTGGTATTTGGTGTAATGACCCGTCTGGTCGTTATTTCATATTTTGCAAAACCATGCCCAATTTAAGCCTAGGGTTGTAGTTTATAAGCTTCATAATATGTTTTAAGAGTTAGAAGTGTGAAAAATCAAATTCAGAAGGGTTTAGAAAATGTCGGGCCAGAATTTAAAGGAGAAACGCTATAGCGGTCAGTGGAGCGCCGTAGTGGCACCGCCGCAGCGGTACCGCTATAACGGCCTGACGACCGCCGCAGCAGTCCACGCGAAAACAATGACCGAAAATTATGTACTTAGTCTATTTTCTCTCCTTTTTCAAACATAAGATTCCCAAGGGCTGCTCTTAGGGTTCCTCATGAAAGAAAAATCATAGCCCCCAAGAAAAAGAAAACCCTTATAATCCCTTCTTCCACCTATCCCTACACCCACTCATGGATTTGGATAGAGGTTAAGAAGACGTGAAATTCATAGAGAATCAAATATCCGTTCGCCAAAGAGGTAGGTTACGGTTTACTTTAGTTAGACTTCGATTAGCTAATCATGTATACGTTAGATTTGATGGGAGAATGCATGCTTAGGCCTTCGGGCACCAGAGTTTGGAGAGACATACTTGTAATATGATTAAAATAGGGTAAAATTAGGACTATGATAATAAGGATTTAGCTTAATAGGAAGTGATGTGGTCGCTACGGAGATACCTCATAATTACTTAATGCTACCCTAGGAGGGGGGAGTAAATTCCGTGTGTATATCTTATTGTTGATCGTTCATATGGTTATTTCCTTGAAATTAGGAGGTCGTATTAATTGAATTATATGAAATTGTTTGCAGTGCGCCCATCTAGGGCTGGGATTATAATTGATTTGTCAGGTAGTTTTGTGCATTTTAACTGGCGGGTTCAGGTGGAAATACAGGTAAATAGGCAAGGCATGAGTATCTTATTATGTTATCCGGCCTTGTGGTCATGGGATCGAGTACTTGGATTACATATGTGTATATGAATTAATGTGGCCCGCATTCAAGGTTCTTTTCGGAGCGAAGGTTTATGCTCGGGTCCGAGGAGTATTCCGGAACGAGTGGTACATAGACACCATGGGTCCCCTGCAGGTCATGGCTACTGAGCAAAGACATCAGATAGCGTGTATGTACAGTGTGTCGGGTCTTGCATCACATTTGCATTGCATTGCATTCTCATAATTTATTGTTATACATGTGTGTATTACTGTCGTTAATGTTGTCCATTAAACTGTGTGTGATGTCGAGAGCCTGGTGGGGGAGGGGTTACATAAGGCAGTTGTAGTGTTATGCGTTGGATAGTGATCTATTGCCCTAGATACATCGTATCACAGTAGCAAGGTGAATGGGTGGACTTTTTAAAACAATAAAAGTAAAGGTACAGTATACGACCAATGTGAACACGAGAGTTGCTAGGTTGGAATTTAGCAGAATACCTTATGGTTGGGAAATAAAAGTAGCGAGCATCGGGAGTAAAGAACTAAGGGGGCGGTATGGTAATGGTCCTTATCTAGAATTCTTGAGGTCCTTGACTTATCTGTTTACCCTATTAACTGTATATTGTATTGCGTGAACTAATCTTAGTCGATCTATGATGCTTACCAGTACGTGTGGTGTACTGATACTACTCTTGCTACACCCTTTTTGGGTGTAGATGTGTTGCAGGTTTTAGCTGAAGTTTCGCCGCATGGGTCTATCGGATATTCTCCTCCAGCTTCGTCTATCTCACTCTCGGCGGAGGCTGTATCATTTATCTTGTCTTCTTGTATTGTAGGAGCTCTTGTACCCATCTAGACTAGATCCCGGGGTTTTTATTTCGGATTTATTTATATTGAAACGTGTAATAAATGTCTACGTTAATTTTATTATTTTTAAAAGATGAATATCACAGGTTTTTAATTGTTGGGTTTTATTGGTAAGGGTTTTCCTACTGGCTTGTCATATGGTAGGTGCCCGCACGACCCGTGGGTTGGGTCGTGACTTATTGTGGCAAGCGATCGGCTGAAGCGATAGGTCAACTTGAAGTGGTAGACGACAGAGTGATTGACCTATTTAAAACCCCATTTCTTGGCTGGACCTAGCATTCATTCTCCCAAGTTCCTGCTGCCATCTAGAGACATTTCAGCTCCTTGGGACCAAAATGTTGAGAAGGTAATCTCCATAAATCCCTCATTTCTTCTCCTTTAAATTCACTTCTATTTTTACACCCTTTATGATTATGGCAAGGCTTTAAATGAAGTTTTTTTCTTCAAATTCGTATGAGACCCTTAGGGAATGGTAGTAATGAATGTCCTAGAGTAATGAGTATCTCCAAGATAGCCATTGCATTTCAAACCTAGACTAAATACCAAGTTCTAAACCTAAATCCTTACTATTTCTCATATGGGTTAACTTGCTATGTTGTTAATAGTGTCTCATGTGCATGATTGAGGTAAGCTTGACTTAGGTAAACCTTACTTTCCATAAAAGCAGTAAAATAGCAATAATCAAGAATCTAGAATGATTATTTTAGAAGTGACAATTCTACCCCTATGACCCCGAATTCTTCAAGCTTTGCTTACTTGAATATGTCCATCATTCTTAAAAATCTCGGATCTACGGGTTCCCTACGAAGATGGAAGATGGAATCCAAATGGAAGTTCGCGCTCCTGTTCGACCTCGAGGTAGATCACGACTTCCTTCTTTGGTAGACTCTGGTTAGACTTACATATTCTTGTATTAGATGAAACGAAGAATACATGTATAGGATTTTTGTGCTAGGGATGGAATTCCTAGGATGATGTTGTTGTGCGATTTGTGTGTTCACGCTTGTGGCCTGTAGATTCCCTAGGTTCATAGGTTGGTATTCCCTTGTGTATTGGTGGACTTTATGTGATTTGGAAGACTAGTTGTTCGGTTATTAGCTTACTATGTGACATTGGTGAGGAGTTGTCGTATGATGTGCATAAATATGTCCTGTATATTTAATTTTGAGTCAGAAATTAGTGTTGAAATTGATAGACGTGCCAAAAGGATGTGAAATGATTCTAGACTGGATGTTTAGTGATGACTTTATAAGTAGAAAGCATATTTATCATACATTGGTGTTGTTAGGAAGTAAAGGAATGAGGTGATATTGTTATTGTGATTTTTCCCTTGCTGGACGTTGGAGCCTATTGATATATCATGATAACGATTGGTAGTATCTTGCGTGTTGTCGTTTAATATGAGGATAGCGTTCTATTATGGCTTATTGTGTAGCCTTTTCATGATATTGTTGGTATGCCCATGCGTGGTACTTGTGATATTGATTTGATTATTGACATTAAACTCATACATTGCGGGCATTCTCATCCTTGTGATATCTTGTTGATACATTGATGATATTTGGCTCTTGTTATGGTGGGCTCGGTTGGATGAGAGTGATGTGAGGACGATGTTCAATGGTTATCCCAGAATTGAGGATGTGCATAGCGATTACCGAGGTTGTTTCCGCAATTGTGAGGTAGCAATTGCCGAGGTTGTAGCCAGAACCATAAGGTACATGGACTTCGCGGGTCCACCATGGGTTGTGCTACCGAGATGTGATGTTCCATCATCAGAGTACATGTGTACACTGCATATGCATTACATTTCATACATTATTGCATTGTACTATACCTTTGACTTCTTGTGATATTATTGTGGTATTCCTGTGATATTGTTGTGATATTATTGTGGTGTTCTTATTATATTCTTGTGATCTAGTATGATATACAAATTCGGATTGGATGAATTGAGACTTGACACAGTTAGGATTAGTTGCAATAACCACTGGCCATGATCTTGGATTATCGTTGTTGATTGTCGTAGGCTCAGTTGTATATTTTGGCTTCCCAAAAAAGGTGAATAATGAATATCAGAATGATGGAATGACTTCTCGATACTAGAAGTGAATAGTGTTATGGTATTTGATTGTGATACTTGAGTAACATTGTCTATTATATGTTAGATGAGACAGAAGAGTGTATGATGTAAGTTAGGTAAACATATCACTAGGGAAGAGTTGATGAGAATAAGAATCCTTGTTGTTGTGACGAGTAGTAGGTAATGTGCACTATTGACCCTATTTTACCTTCCATGCTTATTTGTGAACTCTTTTCGATATGTTCGTCTAACCGTTGTCGGCGTATGATGCTTACCGGTACTAGTATTTTACGATACTACTCTTGCTACATCCCTTTTGGGGTGTAGAGTTTTTCGAGGGAAATTGATCGTCGGAGTTTCCCGAAATATGGACGGTGCCTATCTTGAAGGCCTCCAGACTTTTCATTCCGAGATGAAGGTTGGGTCTTTGAATTATTATTGTATCTCGGTTCAAAATTAGTCGCTCTTGTACTAGTCTAGGCCAAGTCATGGGAATGAATCACCATATTTATTTAATCGTTGTAAACACTTCCGCTAATTTGCTAAAAATATATTGGTTGACTTTTGTTTTTTGATTATTATATTTCTTGAAGATTAATAAATCTCGTTCTTTACTTGTAAATATTTTGTTTGGGTTGAGGGTTCGCCTACCGAGGTAGGAATGGTAGGTGCCCGCACGATCCCAAAATGGGTCGCGACAAGTTGGTATCCGAGCATATGTTACCGATCTCATAAGTACAAGAGTAATGTCTAGTAGAGTCTCCTGGAATGGTACGTAGACGTCCGTGCCCATCCATGGGAGGCTATAGGACATTGTCACACCCCAATCTTCATCAGGGCGTGATGGGCACCCGACTCCCCCTCGGTCGGCGAACCATAAATGTTCGCGTTACTAAAACTGTCATTTCAAAAAAAATTTAAAACACGAAACTTTTCCAAATAGAGATCCTTTGTCTTTATACGGAAGTGAAAACCTTCGATCAATCACGTAATTTTTACTGTGACAACATACGAAAATACACACTGTTTCTGTAACATCCATAGCGATTCGCGCTCCCTCGTCACCCTATCCACGGGACAACGTACGCAAAGTCTCAGAATGTGCAAATGCTATGACATCGGTACTCGACACGGCAACACTCCCGAGCGAGATGGGCCTGGCAATCACATTGGAACAGCTCCCAGCAAAGTCTTTCCTCGTCGGGTGACCGTGGCAAAACGCGCCCCCGAAGAAGGAGGGCGGTGGAATATGCGGTATGTGCGATGACAAATAATAACCTAGCTCAAATTTGGAGGGAAGAAATCACAATCCGCTCTTAAAGGCCCGGAGAAGAAAATAGATAAATACAAATCTCGAAACTTTAAAAAAATGCAATCCCTAACGAATCCCGGAGTAAGTGCTAGAACACC
>NW_026721153.1:0-9216 GCF_029784015.1 Lycium ferocissimum
ACCTTTGGGTTGTGGAAAGCCCGGGCGGGAAAGGTGGGGTGACGACCCCCGATTTCATTAGTTTGGACCCTTTAAAATTCTTTAGCTCAAAATTGGATGAGGATCTGCAGAATTTCATAGATGAGATGTTGAGGACATAATCGGGTAATACATGCTTCAGATGTGGAGTCGGTAGAGTTGGCCTCTTATAGATTGCGAGATGTAGCTGTCCATTGGTATAGTACCTTGGTATCTTCTAGAGGGATAAATGCACTACCACGGGTATGGCAAGAGTTTGTAGATGCTCTTCTCCGACACTATTTGGCGCCAAAGGTACGACGAGCCAGAGCTGATAGGTTCCTAAACCTCAGGCAAGGGAATATGAGTGCTCGAGAGTATAGTGTACGTTTTAATTCCTTGGCCAGGTATGCTCCAGCTATGGTAGCAGACATGGGAGATCGTGTCCATCGGTTCGTGAATGGTTTGGGGCCACATTTGATTGATGATTGTTTGATGGCCTCGCTTCAGAAGGGTATGGATATTTCTCGTATTCAGGCCCATGCCCAGAATTTTAAAGAACGGCAACAACAGCGGAGAAATGAGCGTGAACATGATAGGGTTTATAGTAAGAGGGCTAGATCCTAGGTGTTGTTAGTGAGTTTGGAGGGGGTCAGAGGCAGCAGTATTTTAGACGCTCCAGTTATTCAGCAACTAGTGCACCTCCGCGATTTGCAGGTAAGAGGTTTGATAGCCCTTTCATTTATTTCGAACTGCAGCGTCGAGTTCTCTTTGTGCCTACGGGTTCTCGATATAGAGGTGATTTGGACGAAATGAGACCACCCTTACCATGATGCGCTCGGTGTGGTAAGTTGCGTATCGGAGCGTCTTGGAATTAGGTACGAATGCTTGTTATGCGTGGTCGACGAGGGCCATGTGGTGCGCGTCGTCCAGGTGGCGGGGGTATGGTTCGGCCATTTACGGATCGACGGTCGGTTCTTCGTCATCGGTGCGCCCTACAATGCGAGTTCACGGTACACCGGCAGGTCATGGTGCAGGTAGAGGAGGAGCGTAGTCAAGCGGTCCCTCAAAACCGCATTTATTACCTTTGGTGCCGGGTGACAGATTCGGAAGCCTTCCCCTGATGTTGTTACAAGCATATTATCAGTATCTTCTCATGACGTATATGCATTGATTGATCTAGGGTCTACATTGTCATATGTTACTCCTTATATTGCCGGTCGAATTAGAGTGAAACCCGAGTCGATTAAACCTTTTGAAGTGTCCACACCCGTTGGTGACCCTGTTATAGCTAGTCGGGTGCATAAAAATAGTGTGGATATAGTTTGTGATCATCGTACCATGGCAGATCTGATTGAGCTAAATATGGTAGATTTTGATGTCATTATGGGTATGGATTGGTTGGCTCTTATTATGCAAATGTTGATTGTAGAAAAAAAGATAGTTCGTCTCCAGTTTCCTGGAGAGCCAGTTCTAGAATGGAAGGGTAATACCGCATCTCTGAGGGGTAGGTTTATTTCCAATCTTAAGGCAAAACAAAATGATTGTTAAAGGATGTATTTATCATTTAGTTCAGGTTCGGGATACGGAAGTGAAGCCACCAACTCTTCAATCGGTTCCAGTAGTGAAGGAGTCTCCAAATGTGTTCACGGACGAACTTCCAGGTGTTCCACTAGAACGGGAGATTGATTTTGCCATTGATGTGTTGCCGGATACTAAGCCAATATCTATTCCTCCTTACAGAATGGCTCCTGCAGAGGTGAAAGAGTTTAAGGAGAAATTAAAGGATTTGCTTGAAAAAAGTTTCGTCGCCGTGGGGAGCACCCGTATTATTTTTAAGGAAGAAATATGGCTCCTTATGGATGTGTATCGACTACAGGTAATTGAATAATGTGACGATAAAGAACAAGTATCCCTTTCCAAGAATCGATGATTTATTTGATCAGTTGTAGGGTGCCAAATGGTTCTCAAAGATAGACTTCAGATCGGGGTACCACCAGGTGAGAGTTAAGGAGAAAGATATTTCGAAGACGGCCTTTAGAACAAAATATGGTCACTTCGAATTGCGAGTAATGTCGTTTGGATGGACTAACGTTCCGGCGGTATTCATGGATTTAATGAACAGTATATTCATGGCTTTCATATATTCGTTTGTGATTGTGTTCATCAATGATATTCTGGTGTATTCTCAATCTGAGGCAGAACATACAGATCATTTACGTGTTATCCTTAGAATTCTTCAGGCCCAGAAGTTATATGCAAAGTTCTCAAAATGCGAGTTTTGGTTGAATTGGTAACTTTTCTGAGGCACATTATTTTAGCTGATGGTATTCGGGTGGATGCTCAGAAGATTGAGGCGGTGAAGACTTGGCCAAGGCTTATGACACCTATTGAAGTTCGTAGTTTTCTAGGTTTGGTAGGTTATTACAGAAGATTTGTAGAAGGTTTTTCTTCCATTTCTGCGCCGTTAACAAAGCTGACTCAGAAAGCAGCTAGGTTTCAGTGGACGGATGCTTGTGAGTGCAGTTTTCAAGAGTGGAAGAATAGATTGACTTCGACCCCCAGTTCTGACACTTCCAGAAGGATCGAAGGGCTATGTTGTCTACTGTGATGCCTCAAGCGTTGGATTGGGTTGTGTGTTGATGCAGCATAGTAAGGTGATTGCTTATGCTTCAAGATAATTGCGGAAACATGAGAAAAACTACCCGACCCATGATCTGAAGTTAGCTGCAGTGATTCATGTGTTGAACATGTGGAGGCATTATTTGTATGGCATTCATGTTGATATTTATACAGATCATAAGATTCTCCAATCTATTTTGAAGCAAAAGAAGTTGAATTTACAGCAAAGACGATGGTTGGAGCTATTGAACGATTATGATGTGAGTATCTTATATCATCCTGGAAAGGAGGATGTAGTAGCTGATGCTCTTAGCCGCAAATCCATGGGCAGTTTATCTGATGTTCAGCCAAAGAAGAGGGAGTTAACTCGTGAACTTCAACAACTACCAACCGAGGAGTTTTCTTGATGGACTCAGGCAATACGGGAGTCACTGTCCAGAATTTAGCTGTCTCATCTTTAGTAGTTGAGATGAAAGAGCGCCAGTATGAAGATTCCATGTTAAATCATTACAGAGATACATTCTCTCAGAAGAAAAAGTCACCCTTTGGAATTTCGGCAGATGGAGTTCTCAGATATCCGGACAGATTATGTGTTCCCGATGTTGTAGGGTTACTGATACGCTCAAATTACACCTATTAATGGTATAACGCGGACGTTGTCAAATATAGTAACCCAACAAGGTTGGGGTTGAATCCCTCAAGGAATATGGTTTGAAAAGGTTACTAAAGCCGTAAGATGCTAAGTTTAGGTCTAATGTCTTAATCCGATGATTTTGGTAATAGTTGGTTTTTCTATGACTAATTGCTATCTAATTGCTTTGGTGGAAATTTATGGTAAAAGAAACTAAGGTTGTGTCCCCGTTAGATAGAGTGTATGATCATAGATATTGATCTTGATATACTTCTAATGGATCATTATATGAATGCACTTAATCTCTATATGAATCTCTACTATTTCCCAATAAATAAAGATTATCTCTTTCTATGATTTTCCCAAATATAAGAAAGTAACTATGAAGAACGATTAATCATGCCAAGTAAATTCTTCTTATTTCTAAGTGAATTTATTAAACAAAGTTTAAAGCTTTGAGTCCTTGTTATTTATTCTTACCAACCCTAATTATTTTCCCAAATAAATCAAGGTTTATGGCTTTAATCAATGTTTGCAACCATTAATTATGAATGAAGAATGAAGAATAAATAAACCCTAATAATCCATTATGTGTATATCAATCACAACCCAGTCACACAACACCCATCATTGGGTTCACAACCATAGTAAGGAAATTTAGCTACTCATGACAAAGAACAAGAAATAAGAAATTGAAGAATTCATAATTGCTTACTTTGGAAGAAAAGAGGAATTGATAATACTTGAATTGATGTTTGAACCTTCAAAAACTAGAGAATATTTAATGTTCTAAGTCAAGAGACAAAAATATGATAACTGATAATAACTATTAAAACCCTACAATGACTATTTATAGGTTCTCAAAAACGTGAAATTAACAGATTTGCACTTTGGTCCCCGTATTTCGATACGAAATACGGTCCGTAAAGTGAAATACGGACCGTAAACCAGTTTACGACCAGGTCTTCTCCTTTAAGTTTTGAGCAACTTCAATCTCTTGAGATACGGACGTAAATTGGTTTACGGTCCGTAAACCGCATGATCGTCTTTCAACTTCCAAACTTCGACTTTACGACTAAATGCTCAAATGGTTAAATATGCTTTGAAATACGGACCGTAAAGTGGAATACGGTCCGTAAAGGTTGTTCTTAAATCACCATTTCCTCAGCCTGCCTTTCTGGTTTTTCTTATTCTTTAATACGCCCATGGAATACGGCCCGTGTTTAAGAATACGGTCCGTAAACTGAGTTTACGACCACTTCTCCGCTTTCAACTGTTTTCATTCCGAATCTGTTCCGTTACTTGAAAAACACTAAAAACACATTAAATCACAACGACTTGCTTAAAAAACAAGTAAAACTTCTCGTAAAAGGCCTCGAATGTGACATAAATGCCCGGCACATCAACACCCCCAACTTAAAGTTTTTGCTTGTCCTCAAGCAAGCCATACAAAACAATGACTCAATCTAACACCTAGATATCACAGAGTAATAATGTCTACATTGGTTTTGACTCTCACTTACTGGCATGCGTGTTCTCTTATAGGACCACCCCATTTTCTCTTTTCAAAACAATATACACAACTCAAGAATGCTATGAATAACAATGAAGCTTCAATGCATGACATTACATTATCGAGCACATTATGATGCACACAAATGCTACTTTAGGCGGTCACTTTATTTTGCTCAATTCTCATCCTTATGCCCTCACACAGACCAAAGAATGTCCCAACACACATATATACAACAAGAATGGGATGAAGACGAAAGAGAGAGAAAAACACTCACACTCACAAAGAACTTCATATACACATGCGAATACCATAGGCTTGCCCTTATTTTCTATGTTTTCATCCTAGGCTCGCTCGGTTGTGATCACATTAGGGCTTGTTTTGGCTTGTAATGTAGGCTTAGGGATGGGTAGGATACTTTTTGGATATTAGTGACTCACCCTCCTTGAACACTACAACATCTCTTCACCTTAATTCACCTCTTTTCTTTCCAACCCTTTTTTTTCCTTTCAAGTTTTCGACCTCGATGTGGTTTTATTCCTAACCAACTTACAAATCTTTTTGTGTTACAATTTTCTGATTTTTCTCTTCTTTTTTTGATATTTTATTTTTATTTTTTTATATATATATGCAACTACCACATCGAATCTTCACTAGCAAACTCCACCACCCCCAGCTTATGTTTTTAACATCTACTTCACATTTAATTCACCCCCAACATAGGCACTTTGCCTCATCTATCTAGTAGCATCAAGGAGGGAATGGGTGCGAAGACGGATAAATTGCACAACGGGTGAGGTTTCATATTTGGCTAGCCAAGAAAAAGGTCAAAAGGCTCAAAAAGGAAAACTAGGGATATTTTCAGCTTTTGGTAAGGCTTATTTAGGTACAGTGACTATTTACACAAAGAAAGCCTAAGATCATTTCACAAACAAACTAACTTTCGGATTTCAAACAAGACCAACCAGGCAAGTTCTAGATTATACATGCATAAACAGAATTAAACTAACAACTCACACACAAATTGGCATAAGGACAATCATTGTTACACTTATGACCTCCTAAGTAGTCATTTATTACACACAATACCCCAATAATCATAATGTCATACAAAGAATCAATCATGTCAAACAATAACTGTTCTCAGTATTTTTTTATTTTCGAGGGGTCCAAAATTTCCACAAACCATAACCACATGCTTTTAGTTAAAGAGCAACACCAACTAAGTCAAAACTACTCTATTCAACCTAAGCAACAACTTAAACATGCCAGTTTCAATAAAAACAACACCCCTCAGGAAAATAACTGCGGCAAAGAAAAGCCGATTTGGGGGTTCCTAAACATATATCTACACTACATTAGTGCCAACACTCCTACCCCCAAAAAAAAATCAGCTTCCGTCTAAGTGCATCACTTATAAGAACGAGGGAAAGAGGTGGTACCTTAGCGCCCCATAGTGCTGTGCGAAACTCACGGCCCGGCCCGCCGCATCCGTGAGCTGACTGCGTGGACTCTCCCGGTTGCCTTGCGCGACTCTAACGACCGATTGAAAAATTGCCCCTTGCATTTCCTTCTCCTCTGTCTTCTTTAATCTCTTGGCGAACTCCTCTGGGTCCTCAGATGGCTCACGGACCCTCTTTCCTGTATCGCGCACAAGGGGTTCGGCATCCTCCTTCTCTTCCTCAGAATCCATCAGATCCAGCACCTTAAACGTATTAGGCAAAATGGCACGTGGTCTTGTCGGCTAATCGCGTGCCACCACCCTTGCCGCTTTAGTGCCTCAAGCTCTTCGTCGGCTTATCCAACTCACTCCTTAATGAACAGGGACTCCCCCACCGGTGTGGTGCCGCTCTCCAAGTCAATAATTTTGACTCAAAACTATCTCAAGTCGAGCTTTGATACAATTCGTGCTTTTTCTCAAACTCCGCACAGATCTCTGCGGTCGCCTCTGTAACCAACTGCTGCACTATTTTACCACTTTTGGCTAAAATTGTTGCAAGATTTTTCCTACCTGCCTTTCAGCCCTCCGCCTTGAGCGCAATCGTGCCGTAATTAGCACGGGCCGAAGTGAACCAACTCCGGCTACGGATCGGCGTGCTCGCGTGTCCTCGGCGGCGATGGCGGACCCGAAGGAGGGCCCGTGTAGCTGGGAGGTAGTGGTGGAGGCCTCACCTCAGAAACACCTATCTCGGCTACAGAAGCCGATGTATCTACAGTATCTGGGACACCTGGTGGAGCATCGGTCTCGGTAGCAGAACACCAATCTCGGACCCACCACTGGCCGCACCATAAGCATGGCTCGGACTCAACTCTAATTGAATATCATCGTCATCACCGGACTGATCTGCCTCTTAGTCCTTCTTGCCCTTTACCTTATTCTTTCTCCAATCTCCCATACGAGCAGCTGTGATGGTGCCGTCCCATTCTGAAGCTGAAATATCCTTGTCCGTCTACACAATTCCGTGATAAGACACGGAAATACCATGTTAAAAAATTTTGTGCTTGTGTGCCCGCACATGTAGATCCTCGCAATGAGCTCCCAATATTCCATCGGATACTTTGACATCAACGAGGGCAATAGTACCGACCGGGGTGGAGAGGGTATTATCTGCACAGGTTGGAGTGATCATGCATCAAGCAACATCCACCAAAACTTAGCACGTGGACAAACAACTTTTAGCGATCTTGACTCTCCCATCATTAGTCCATTTTTGCTTATGTGGCTCGAGGATGCGATAATTGCAGCATCCATTCCCCGAATAGATTTCTTGTCCTTCCTGCCTTTTTATCTAGAAACGTGCTCGGATCGTAGCGCCACAAAATCATTACCGAATAGGACTTTGTCGATGGCTTTGGAGGAAATATCAACAAGCGAGTTCAAGACCATCACATTCTCCAAAATGGGTATTTCATGCCAAGCATGACTAGGCTTCTTCATCGACATCAACACAGCCCCATATGAGGCATAGAATTCCCTCACAATGTGCGGAGCATAGTTTCTGGGTTCATGAGTGAAAACATCTAGCTTGTACAACTTGATGGTATCGTCCAGCTGTGGATGAGCCAAAATACCATCGAAAATCAGTCGCTGCTTCTCAAATATTTTCCTCTCATGTTGTCCCCGATTCATTCGCCCATCCATTGATCATACAACTCTTTGATCCTTTGACCGAGAATCTAAGTTTTTCTTTCCAGCGGTTTGCTCCCGGACGGCCGATTTACGACCCTGCCGCGGCGTACCATCATCCCGGAGCATTACCGTCACGCAGCCTGTTCGAGCCACTCTCTTGTGCTATTTTGTTTGCAGCCCCCGTGCTTGATACTTCCGCGACAGAATCCCCCTCTTCAGACTGGGAGGCCTCCGACGCAGATGTGGATGGAGTCACGGTTCGGGGCGTACATGGCCTTGCCGATCTGCCTTGCGTGGGGGCCCCTCTTGTTACACCTCGCAGTTCGGACGCTGAGTTCCGTAGGTGCTAACTGCTTAATTGTGAACACTGAAATGATATGTGCCTATTTTATGGTTGTAACGGTTTAAGATCATGTATGAGAAGTACCGAAAGGATTGGCAGGCAAGTGAATCAAGGAAATTAAGTTTGTCGGACTTTGGAGAAAATATGAGGAGCAATTTTGGCCCAACTTGGAGGAAGAATATCTTTTAGTATATGGCGAGTGTTGAGACAAAGCAAAGCCCAGAGTGAATTTCATGAAGTCCAGTTCCCAACGTAACAAATCGCTCCTCAATAGGACATTGGAGTAAGGAGATATGGACATTACAAGTTGGGATGGCAGGCAAGGAAATTAGCCTGCGCGGACGCGCCAGGGAGTGGCGCGAATGCGCAGGAGACCAAGGGCCAACTCAGCGCGAACGCGCTGAACAAATTTTAGGCTCGGGTCAGGGATGAAGATTATATGATCTGAGTATAAGAATATGTATACATATGACATTCGGAGACCATATGGTGTAAATCAGGTAGTACGTTGCCCGATGAAAGCCCTCGTTACTGCAAGATAAGTGGGGCCCACATGCTGGGGTTTTATAAAGGACATATGAAGAGATATATGAGCAGTACATGAAAACTTGAGCAAGTCCTAAGAAGGACTCTTAGGCCAAATATGGGCATAAGCCCTCCAAAAGGACGATTTAAGGAAATATTTTCGGATGATCTGACTTGAAGGGAACAAAATGCCATTATAAATTTGGAATTTGGAAAACCTCAAAGAACAAAATTTGTAGATAATTGAAATAGATATCCAACCATAGGTCGTGAGCCCTCACACGTATTATGTCCCGTATTTTGTACATCGGGACAATTCGGTGTAACTATGATAAGTTAGGGCCAAAACCATTCCGGGATGCAAAGTCGGGATTTTTGACCTTCGATTTTATTTTGAGTCATAAGTTGTGCATGAATTTGTTGGTATGGAACAATTAGGAAAATTTGGGACCAAA
>NW_026721154.1:0-9359 GCF_029784015.1 Lycium ferocissimum
TATATTAAAAAGTCGTTTAAATTTTCTACTTTAACTTATATGTGACTGTGATTGGTGACAGATACGTGGAAAATGGGTGCAAGGCTTTACTTGTCCTTAATAAAAAAAATAAAAGTAATAAATTATTCAAAACAAATATAATACTATTATATAATATTGAGACCACCAAATCTTTGGATAAAGTAGATCTAGAGGCGGAGCTACCATATTATATTCCTTCCGTTTCAATTTATGTGAAGTCATTTGACTAGGCATGAAATTTAAGAAAAAATTGAGAAAAACTTTTAAATTTGTGATATAAAATGAGTCACATATATTTTGTGTGGTTATAAATCATTGTATAAAGGTAAATTATTTCCAAATATAGAAAAGAGATTATTTTTTTTGGCACGGACAAATAAGGAAATAGGTTCACATAAATTGAAACAGAGAGAGTATATGAGTTCGGATTATTTCAGTAATTTTGCTTAAATTGAAGAGAATACCACACATCGATGCATGAGAATCTGGCTCCGTATAAGGCTTGGGCGATTCTCCTCCCCTTGAGATAGCTTTTAGGGTGTGAATTACGCTTAATGCCTAATTTGATATGGTATCAGAGTCAGGCCCATACACAGTCTGATGTGTGGCCCTTGAAAAAAGAGAGGGGAGGGGCCAGAATGCCCCCCGACCAATTGATCGGTCCCAGATCAATGGGGGTGAAAATATGGTCCATGAATGTGCACGCTCTAAACCGGACAATAGACACCGGATGAAATGATGAAAGATCAAAAGGAAAATAGTATTGAACTTGGCTTAAACATTAAAGATCAGTTTAAGATGATATGTTTGAGAAATCATGATATAAAGTTACTACTAAAAAAGTGAGATTTAGTTCGGTCATATGTAAAGCTGCCTTGCAACATGATGAAGCTCTATGATAAGCTAGAAAAATGCAACTTAGAGCTGCCTGATGAATATGTGTTTTTTTTTTTTTTTAACCAGGCAATAGACCCCGGATGAATAAACGTTTGGAACTTGGACGTGAGGGGGGAGAGGGGGAGGAGGGGGGATGAATAGAATATACCACATTAGTGACGGATGAAAAACCTAAGCTCATTATAAGGTTTGGACAGTCCATTTCCCTTTGAGCTAGCTTTTGGGGTGTCAATTAGGCTCAATACCTAACTTGGCAAAGATCTTATATTTGTATTAAAAATCTATTAAATATATATAAATACTTTACTGTGAATTTAATAACTAAAATAAGCTATGGATCCAATATCATGTTCAAAACTTATAAACATCAAATCATGAATCAACCTCCTAATAGATCGTAGGATGTCAGCCGTTGCTATTGAAGTCTTCATATATTGAATGAAAAATTAACTAGGAACCACAACTTCTAGTTTTTCAAGATAAGGATAAGTTAGAAAAAGAACGCGCATACACGCGCCTGCTCATTTTAGACTTCAACTTTACCTTTTATTACCGTTAGAATACCGTTACCACCATAACAGGGCCATGGGGCCGCCGTTAGGCTCCCCGTCAGCGCGCAAAAAAGTGCGAAAGGAAGCCTTAACTGAGGCGATCCCTCTAGGCTCAAATCCAACAAGTTCCTATACTGATACACTCACTGATAACCCGGGTTCATCTGCCTCAACCCGCTGTGAACCTGACTCTATCAAATCTAGAAGAACCTTTCACAATAGCAAGCTAGCAGTAATCTTTAATGCTAACGACTTCTATGGAGTAATGGCGAACCACTGTAGAAGAACTATTATTGGAAGATTCCTCAAAAGCAGACCCCAAATTGATTCAATTAGGGCAAAATTCTCAGAAAAATTCTCTATGAAAGGTACTCCAAAGATAGGTGTATTCGACAATTTCAACATCTTTTAAATTTTACCAACGAGGAGGACTACAATTTTATTCTTTACAAAAGAGTGATTGAGATAGATGGGTTCCAAATTTGGCTTCAAAAATGGACTCGGACTTCAAACCGAGGAGGAGGATGCGCCGTCGTTCCTGTTTGGATTTTACTTCCAGGTTTACCCTTTCATTTACATAATTGGCATTATGTAAAACAAATTGCAAAAGAAATAGGCACCTCTTTGGAAATAGATGTTGCTACTAGAAGTATGACTAGGCCAAGTATGGCAAAAAGTCGGTGTAGAGGTGGATCTTCTTAAACCTTTGGTGAAGAGTGTATGGATAGGTATTGAAGATGACAATGCCCCTTTAAAAGGATTTGATCAAAAGATTGAGTTTGAGAACATACCTAAGTATTGTAAACATTGTAGGAAACTAGGACATGATTTACTTAATTGCAGAATACTTGAGAAAAAAAAGAGTAGAAGATAAGAAAGAAGAAGAGGAGAAAGAGGCTTCAAAAAATATGGAGAAACAAAGAAGAGGACAAAATGCTAGGAAAAAGGAGCAGAATGAGAAACAGACCCTAGATGAATCAAAAGAGGAGTCAAACGATAATCAACAGTTGCAAAGAGTGAGGGAGACTCAGAACAGTAAAAGAAAGATGAATAGAAATAGAAAAGGTCAAAGTGAGCCGCCTCAAACTATGTTCAAACCTACACAAGAGTAATTTTTGGTCTTGATAAGCCTTGGCCTGTTAGTGGAACACAAAAGAAAGGTGACAATAGTAAGGACTAACAGAAGGATAACTTCAACAAGGAGGAGGAAGAGGAAAGGTTAAAATGCAATCAAAAAGATCCTGGTGATATTGATGAGACTATTGGGATCTCAGAAAACCAAGACTACAACTCCAGTATGATTCCTAGCAATATCAAGGGATCGCAGAGTTCTACAGCTACAAAAGGACAGAAGGATGCTCATGATGATAACAAAACTAGCTACAAAACCTTTATGATAGATGAACCTAATAAATTGGAGGTTGTTCTGTTTGAGGAAGGGTGAGAATCCGCAAGAAAAAAGAAAAAAAGAAGATCAACTAGTAGAAAAGAACAAGAGAAAAGGAAGAAAAACCAGAAAAATCTCATCACTTAGAATAGCTTTGATGAATTACTTCAAGAAGAAAATATAGACATTGACAAATCAGTCCAGGTGGAAGAAGAAGAAGGGAATCATGATAAGGAAGATGAATGGGCTGAGGTATCTTTTGTCACTCCCCGAACCATGGCCTGGGAGAAACACGGCACTCGTTGCCATACTGCATGTGACCGAACGAACCACATGGCTTGCTGAATCATCATGAGGCATACATGAGCGAGTAAATATAGCATGAACGTGATGAGCTTTTTATAAAACATGAGATGTCATAATAATTTAATGAAATACTTGTTTAAATCATAAATGCGAAAATAACACGAGTTGAGCCAAAGATGGATAAACACCTTGCATGTCTAACATAACTAAACTGACTAGTCTATGAAACCTCTAATCATGAATCTTGACCGGAAAACGTACTTGCTGGGACAAGGCCCCCTAAAGATACCTTTAAATGCATGACTAGTAAAATAAAGATAACTGACTAAACCCCGAATGAGATGGGGCTCACCAATGAGCTGATACGAGCAAATCCTACTGAGCAGATGCGGCGTCCCTCAGAATACGTACACACGCATCGTGAAATGCAGGCCCCGGGCAATACAAAGGGACGTCGACATTGAATGTCTTGGTATGTAAAGCAACTGAAAGAAATAACATGAGACATGGAATAACATGGTAAGAACTGAAACTGAAAACCTGGACATGAACATGAGCATGAGCATGAGCATGGATACATATATATATATATATATATATATATATATATATATATAACATGGTAAAAATATCATAAGTAGGGAGAGCAATAACTTATAACCGATCCATGGTCTGGTGCTTGCGTCCCGCCAGCAGAACACTCAGTCCTTGCCAGGGAACATGAGATTTAATAAAAATATGAAAGGATCCGGTCATTATGAGAGATCGTCGGGACATGGGTGGAGCGATCCTCATCCTACGGTGGCTACGTAGTTTCGGGCTATCCGAAGCCTTTCGGTAATTAAAGCAACTCCCAAAATCATGAACATATAAAATAAGTGGCACTTGCCCATGGTTTTCATGAATATAACTTGCTTGTACATGGATATCATAAATTATAGCTTGCTTGCATGAACTTGTAAAACATGTATAGTATTTTCTTGAAAATAGCATAATATATCATAAACTAGCATGCATGAACCCATGGAATGAGATATATGGATTTTTCATAGATTACGGACAGATTCTTAATAATCATAAAGAAATATTAAGGACTCAATGATGGAATTATAACAATTCATACATAATATAATCATGGACATGGACATAGGGTTATCATGAGCATGGTATAGAAACCCTAGTTTTCGTAGAGAATCGTAATTTATGGATTATGAGGCGTGGGGAAGAACAATGATATTCCCACACGTAGATAGTAACTCTACATACCTTAGTCGCTCCAAAACTTGAATTAAAGACTTGAGCTTTGAAGAAGATTTCCAAAAATCTTAAATTCTTGAACCTTGAGATGGGTTTTCTTGAAAACCCTAGTTTAGGACACTACTACAAAATTGGTCTTTAGTGGCAATTATTTAACGACAATACATTAATTGTCGGTAATCTATTACATAAGGTTAACTATGAGCGGCAATTAAACTACTGCCGAGAATAAACAGTTTTATAGTGGCAATTGAAAGAATTGTCCCTATAGGATATGCCTCTAATACTATTTTTCATTTTCCCTCCATTGTTTTGTCCGCTACATATCCCTCCAAACAATTAGTACTCTTTCAGCCCAACAAAATTTTGCCCTAGAAAACCAAAACCTTTCAACCAATCCGATGAACACCCTCGACTTTTTCTGCACAAGCTCTTCGCCATCTCCTCCTACGATTTCATTGTCCCTTTCTCTGCTGAAAACGACTGATAAGTTTCCTTAAATGCGTTCCCTAGTTCTTGATGCAATTGTTGGAGTATCTCTCTCTCTCTCGTAATCAATGTGTACAATATTTTAATCGTATTATATGGTGGAAATTAGGGATTTCTCTATTAATACGGAATCAGTAGTAAATTTCAACACCTATTGTCTGATATGATGGAAATTAGAGATCTTTGTGTTATGATTTGTAATTACTTATGTGCTTGCGAGGAGCATCTGTGTTGTTTTTTTCATAAATAATTATCAATTAAGTACTTTGCAAGGTTTTTATTTGAAAAAAATTCAAATATAGTTAAATATGCATGAGGTTTTCTTTGGTATTTTATTCCGCTTTGATTCTATGAAGATTTGTGAAGTTTGTTTCCATCAAATAGGCCTCAATTTCAGCTACATGAATTAGTGAATTTGATGTTTGCTTATGTCAAGAAATTTGCTATAGTATGTGAATTCAGAGTTCATTCTTTTTTAGCAGGATCTGACATTTTTAATGTGAGAATCATAAGGAAGTTGGAGGGGCACTTGTAAAAGATGAGCTGGAGATGAATGTTTATACAACCCATGTTAATAGTAGAGGGGTGGGCCCATTATTCACTGAGATTTAAACTGTGTGTCACTGGCCCTCAGGATTTCTCGGTTATTAAAAGAAATTAGAATCTTAGCATCTAAATTGTATGTTTCATTATTGTTTTCAACTTGATTCTGGTACTTGAAAAATTGCACTAGCTAGCGGTATTTCAAGTAATACTAATCATTCAAAATGTCAAGTTGTAAGTGTCTTAAGAGAAAGGAGATTTGCTCTTATATATGAATTTGAGTTATAATGCTGCAAACTCTGATTTGAGCTAGCAATTGTTGAATTAGCTTTGGATAAGGATATAAGGTACCAACTGGTTATTAGGAACTTTCATTTTTACTATTCGAAAAAACAATATCCCCAATTTCTATTCTGGCAGAGTTCTTGGCTTTCTAGGCATGCATGTGGGGCCTAGTTTTGTTCCCTGGTGATTTTTATCGAATATACTCTAGTCCAAAATGAAGAAGGATTAAGGTCATCATTCTCTACATATTCTATTGCATCCCTACAGCTTGAACAAAATCCAATTATTTTTTTTTCATTAATCTGTTTTTGTTCAAAATATTTCGTGCAATGAATACCCTCTAAGATGTAAAGAACATGAAGGTCCGAATTATCTTTGGGACTCTATGAGTTTTGATCGCCTATCTAGGTTTCACGCTATTTTTTTATTGTTTAGATTCACATGTCTATATATACTTAATATAGAGTATCTGATCTTGATAACTGAAAACTCTTATATTGATTAGGGAAAATATGCACCAGCTGGTGAATCGACGACATCAATATTTGTTCTCCATGTAAGTACTTGTTAATTCTTCGATAAGGATTATTTTTTATTTATTAATTTAATTTTAGGTTTACTTTGAAGTGCTATGTGTGTCTCAATCTCTTTAGGATTTTAAACTCTTTTCTCTCGGTTAATGTAATGATCCATATCATGGCAGATTCGATTTGGTCCCATGTTTTTATAACATAGTTTTGGACCCTAATTTGGCCTCATATGGGTTTGATAACCCATTGTATGCACACAGAGACTTATGCAGTGAATACACTCGACAAGACCTAGGAGTGGGACACTTGAAATTTGAAGATATTTCAAATTCTTATTAGAAATGTTTCGTGAAGTTCTACCCCCTCTATTTGTTCTTATTAATAGCATGTGTTTTTTTCTCTCGGTGGTATCTAAAACACAAACTAGAGTAAATTGCCTATGCAAGATCTTGGATGAAATTATTCACTTGTCTGATCTTGGTTATTTAAAGCTCATACTTGAGTAAATTGCGCGTGCAACTTGTTAGATATAATTATTCACATTTGAGGTTTGAGTTTGTTATAGCTATTGATGATTTAGTTACTTTTAAGTTTTGTAAGTTTTAAATTAAGGACTCCGATCGAGAAAGCCCTATCCTCGACCTACTTCCATGTTAAAGCATTGAAAGAAAGGCAGGCAGCTTTGACTACATCTTCCGGCTAGTTGTTTGTTTAAACAACTGCACTGCTCAAATACATGCTTAACTTTGTGGGAGCTAAAACTTCTAAAAAAGGCATTATAAAAGCATGATCTTGAGTATGAATAGTTAGACAACAGTAACATGCCAAATAATAACACACTACTAGCTCTTGGTGTCAGATAAATGTGCCTCTATTGACAAACATGCTATATCTTAATACCTATTAATGGGAGGAAGCTCCATCTATGTACTTTGAAACTTGATGTTAAGGTTCTTTTTTTCCTAGACTCTCGAGTAGACTTGAGAAATTCAACGTATTCTAGAAAAGTAGTTGTTTAATTAGACCTTATGGAAGAAGTCTATTTTATATGTTTTTAGGAGTTGGACACTGATATTTTTTGTTGTGCTCGTAACATATTATTTCAACATTGTGGCAGCCACTAATTCATGGAGATTCTAGGCGGAAGGTTGAATTCAAGAGGTAGATTTTGTTATGCGTATTCTGTTAAGATCTTTCACCCTAGGTTCATGATATAGAAACTTGCTTCTTATGGGCTTTAGCAAAATCTTTGGTTTTATGTTTTTAATTTATTGCCCAATTTGTACAATTAGATATCATCATATTCCTGCGTTCCAAACTTGGTGTTGGTATAATTGCAAAGTCCTCCACCTCCTTCTGTTTGGTATTTATGGCATTATATCATTTCATTGTTTGTTCCTAATATCTAGTCATGACATCTTAGTTTGCACAATACGGCATGCTATATAATCTCTTTCATTAACTCTCATGAGTTGAAAATCATATAGTAACTCAATAAATGGTGTGAAGATGGTATTGAATTATTTTGGGTTTTCAAGTGGACTGTCATGGTAGGTCTTTTGGGTGTATTGAACTCTTTTTATTTGGAGACTGTTTTCTGGGTTGCTTTTACTAATCCAACTTCATTGACTGCTTTATCATATACTTTTTCTCTCTCATCATATATATATGTAATGCATTCAATTATTATGTTCAATGGACCTTCATGTCATTTCTCAGTTTGATGAACTGATTTGACATACATTTTATTTTACTATTTCAGGTTATACACTATGATGTTCAGAAATTTAACACCTGGAGGACTTCATTTTGATCAAAACTTGGGGAAAATGTTGATGGACTATCTACGGTCTTGAATTAAGACAATTTGATGACATTAGTTAGTTGATTAAAACTGTGTACTTTTTCTGTAATGTTGGAATTATGAAATAATGGATTAGTGGTTGTTTTGTTTATTGTGAATTTTAAATAGTACCTTTTATAATGAATATTATTTGTTTTTGACCTTTGTATATCATAATTTGAATTTATTGCAAGTGAATGTTGTATTAGTTGCCTTTACATCGTCCGCTAAAAGTCCTCTTTTCCGATGATAAAAGAGAGCAGTTCAATGACCATAACAAAAGACGCTAAAATATGGGTAAATGTGTATATAGCAAAATGTTTTAGTAACAGTTACAACTGCCACTAAAACGGGTCCTTTTTACCAAAGATTTATATGAGTTTTTGCTGGCAATAACAAAAGCCGCTAAATATGTGAACTAAGTTGTTTCTCGGATAGTTTTAGTAGCCATTATAATTGCCGGTAAACAAATGCCACTAAAAGTAAAAACTTTTAGCGGCAATAATTAGGTCTTTACTAAACATTCAGTAGAATTGCCGCTAAAACCTTTAGCGACGCTGGATTCAACGGCAAATAGTCAATTGCCGGTAAGGTTTTTGCGGCAATTAAAATTGCCGCTAAAGTAAAAATATATTGCCGCTAAAGACCAGTTTTGTAGTAGTGGGAATGATGATTTCTTGTTTAGATTACAAGGATATGTATTAGAATTGACTTGGAATAATTAGAGTAGGCTTACCTTAGTGTTCTTGATGATGGGGAAGGGTAGGAGGTCGTTCTAGGGCTTGAAGGAATGAAAAATAATGATTTGAACTGATATGGACGAATATATAGTGTTCTGGAAAATTGCAGTTTACGTCCAACAAGGTTCTGGCCGTATTTTGAAATACGGTCCGTATTCCGTATGGACTGCACTGTGTCTCTTCAGTAAAATGGCCATAACTCTTTGTACAGATATCCGTTTGACCCCGATAATATACCGTTGGAAAGGTATTTCAAAGCTCTACAACTTTCATCAAGGAACGTTTCTCAAATTCCAAATACGTTTTGAAATACGGGCCATATTTTAAAATACAGTCCGTATTTAACGATGTAACCTCTAAGTGTCAAATTCCGTAATGCTCGAAATCTTTGGTACCGCTTATTTACTTGAAATACGTCGTATACCGAAATACGATCCTTGTTCATGAGCGTAAACCACCATCTTACAGAATCAAGAGGAAATTTCATTCCACATTCTTTATCGAGTTTTC
>NW_026721155.1:0-9018 GCF_029784015.1 Lycium ferocissimum
TGTTGACTATTTTGTGATAATGCGAGGCTATATGTGATTATGTATAATTATGCGAGTTAGTATTCTAATTCCGAGTGTTAGTTACGCAGAGCGCCCAATTCGGACACAAGTCACAACTCTACGGGGTTGGGTCGTGACACTCTTCCCATTCATTATCTCTTTCTATCATGTGAATTTGGTTTCCTCCATGCTTTGGGAGCAGATTTGTGTCCACATTTGGAGGTGTTGGTTCTAGAATAAGCTCATGATTGTCAATCATATCCTGTAATTTGTACCTTAGGTTTATGCAATATTCGGTGGCATGGCCAACTGTCATGACCCGACTAGGGCCATGACGAGTACCCGGGACTAACCACCGAGCATCACTCATTCTTTTACCTATCCTGCCTTCATTTATATTTATCATCATTCATAATCATAGAAAACGACTTTCATTTAAAACATATTTACTTTATAGACATCAGCCCTTTAGGCTATCAAAATAGTAATGTACATACGTGCGTATACATATGAGAGACTTGTGAGACCATACCCACACATATATATCTACGAGCCTCTGCTAGAGTACTAGACATATGGATGGGACAGACACGTCATGCCCAAAATATATGTACACAAAATATTGTCTCAAAATAGCACCTCGGAAAAGGAGGGTTCTGTCCGTCGGGATAGCGCTATGGATCTGCACCGTCTCCTGTCTCCCCGTGGGCATGAACAAGCGTCCAAAGAAAAGGACGCCGATGAAATATGTACTGAGTATGTAAAGCATGAGCAATAATAATACGTGATAGGAACGTAAGGGATAGCATAAGATAAAGGCGTCCATTTCTCATAATACCTTTTTAGCATTTGCCATACGTACTTACCCTTTATTCCTCTAATGATACACTTGTTACATCCACATACTTACATATGCAATAATTTACAATGCGGTACAATCACGTACCCTACCATCTAGGCTGGGGTATCATCCTTAACATCATTATACGTCGCATAAGCATATCATGATCTTAGCACACTAATCATCGTCTCGCATTCATCATAACACATACACATACGTATCATAGTGTCGTATTTGTTTATACACATTTGAACATTATCCGTATTCGGCCACGTGGGGCTCGACAATATCCGTATTCGGCCACGTAGTGGCTCGACAGTATCCGTATTCTGCCACGTAGTGGCTCGACAGTATCCGTATTCGGCCACGTAGTGGCTCGCGATATCACATATATGTCTTCCGTGCCGGCCATGACGAGGCTCGGTATATCTCTTATCATCACATACATCTCATAAGCTTATCATGGCTTTCCATAAAACATGTATTTAAATCAAGGACAATCTATTAAAAATAATATCATTTCCATGACGTGAACTTCATAACATATACCGTATACTTACCATTATTATTCATCACATATGCATATACATCATCATACCACACATACATCATCGTATCAATCATGCATCATCATAGACTCGTCATTATTAATCGTTTCTTAAGCATATCATGGCACTATCATAATTGCTCATCATAATTCCTCATAATGCATGCATGGGGCTCATGGACGATTATACTTTATTGGGGTGATGTAAGGTCGTGAACCCCCGATTACATTATGGAGCATTCATAAGCATTCTGCCTCACCTTGAAGGAACAAGCATAAGGTGAGTGTACACAATGATCAATATCAATAGATTATAAATAGTATCATTAGCTTTTTAGGAACATCATATCATGGCTTTAGAGTCTTTAGACTTTAGCTTATCATCATCATTGTCGTACTCATATCGTACCTTTTATCTCATGTAGTTATTCATGAACGAGGACTCTTAACTTTCTTGAAGAAAGGAAATTCATAAGGAAGGATGAAATTCATACATAGGATTCATGCCTTAGGAAGAAAGGTTGAGCCTTACATACCTTTGTCGTTTAACTATTCGATTGCTTGCTCGGTCTTCTTTAATGCACTCGTTCTACCTTCAAAAGGATTCGTATCGACATTAGCTAAACATTTATAAAGACGTGCTTACTAATGCTAGAGAAAATTGGGCAGCATTTCCTTTGTTTATACTACTTTCCGCCATATTCCATATCAACTCCCAACATTCATAACAACAATCATCATTCATTTACATTATTCGCATTTCACAATTTCACTCCAATTATCCATAATCATGACAAAAAGTCCATTATCGCGTTCTTTCACATATAATACTCATTCCATGTTCTAAATATCATTTATAACGTATTTATAATCTCAACATATCCATTTTCATGATTCATTTCAACTACTACCCAATAATGACACTATTCACCCATTTATGACCCATTTTCTATACTCTTCTACAATCCAAGTGTTTCAACTTATTAATACTTCAAACATCATGAAAATACCATAAAACTTACCTTAGATAACATAGAAACAAGCACCAAATAACCAAGCCCCACAAAACTAGACTTTCTAGAACTAGCCACCGCCAGCAAACTGTGAGGCACCCCAAAGGAAACCTATGAGAGTATTCACTCCTTTGCCATAATGAAGGACAAGTTTAGTTGCCAAGCTAAGAGATGCTTGGTGCGGGTATTTGATAATTTTGTTGTGGAGCTTGATAGCCAGGTTGTGTGTAGCATATAGATATTAGGCTATATTGGGGTGAAGTGGTTATATAGTTGGTTGGTGGAGGTGATTGGTAGTTATCTGAATTTTTGTGGGATATTTCTTTTCCTTAGATTTTCGGGCTAGTAGCTCTAGAAACATAGGCTATATCTTCTTTTTTCTTTTTGCAACTCATGGTGCTAGACGCACCTGATCTGTGTAGTACACTAACAATTCTGCCGGTCTTGAGGCCATCCTCTATATCTTTCCCAACGGCAACTAAATCTGTAAAGGAATTCCCTTTCATAGCTATCATCTTGTCAAAGTAATCAGCTTCTTAGTACCGTATGAATGCGGCTACCGGTTAAACAGGTCATGGGTGGTCGCACACGTGCTGCTTCATGTCTCCAACCGACTAGCATATCCTCGCTAGGTTTCAGTCGATTTCTGATGAATTTTTTCCAATGAGAAGCGATCAAGCACTTTTTTCGCAGGAAGCAGAATCTTTTCATGAATTAACTTTCCATTTCTTCCCATGTTTTCCATCAGCTAATGTCTTGAGAGATAAAACATTCCATAGCTGATCCTGACAGATTTTAACTAAACAACCTTATGAGCAAAGCTTTGTTTCCGTCATTTCCAACCAACTAGTCGCAGTAAGCGCTTAAGTGGGCCTTGAAATTTCCCGACCCATTAAAGTGATCAAAGGAATTTTGAAGCCTTCGTGTTACACCCCGTAGTTTCGTCCGTTGAGATTCGTTAGGTGTTAGTTGTCCTAATCGTGGAAACTGGAGTTACCTTCTAGGATATATGAGATTATATGTTCCCATATTATGTTTATGGGGGTTTAAGCCAATGAAATAAGCTATGGAAGGATTTAAGAACAAGCAAATTAAGGAATGGAGTTTGCCGGAACTTTGGGAAAACTTGGCAAAATCTTCGGACAGGATTTTGGTCCAAATTGGGGGAGGTATATCTCCTATAATATGAGGAGTTTTGTTGTGTTTCTTTTATCCAAATTGAATTTCATTGAGTCTTGTTTTTAATGCAACAAATTGTTCGTCAATGTGACATCGGAGTAAAAAGTTATGTGTGTTTCAAGACAGACTGTCTGACTAGAAAATTTTGACGGACCATTTGACGGCCTGCAGGAATTTTGACGGACCGCAGGAATTTCTGCGACTAGTCAAATGGCACCAACCCAGCGTAAAGCAGTCACAGTGAACCATATTTGACTGGGCAGTTCTACGGAGCATTTTGATGGCCTGGAGGAATTTTGACGGCACGTCAAAATAGGCGCAGAATTGCCCAACGGGATTTTAAGTTACGCTTTATATATTTCATTCCTCATCATTTGGACATTTTATTCTACCAAATCAGATCCAAAATCTCTCCAAAAACCCTCTCTTCAACTCCATAAACTAATCCAAGCCAAAATCCAAGAGAGATTAAAGATCAAGAGGCAAGAATCAAGATATCCATGTGTTAGAAGTATTGCTAGGGTTATTAGACTTCAAGAATTCTTTGGGTATTGAAGCTAGGGTTTTCATATAAGTTGATGGATTGCTCCAAAGCTCATTCTTATGAGATAAAAGGTTAGTTTTCATGCTTATTACATGTTATCAAGAATGTTTAGTTGTTGAACAACTTGGGTGGAAGGAGAAAGTAGAAGATGAGTTCTAAATATAGTTTTTATGATGTTTTTGAGTAGTAAGCTAACTTGAGTTACGATTCTTAGTATGATATGGATATAATCTTGCTAAAGATGGTATTAAGATGATGAGACACGTTTTATGAAAAACGTGCAAAGGGTTGGTGTGAAATTGCTAGTGTAAGTTGAATGTGAGAATGAGTATGGAAGACTTAATGGAATGTGACTACGTGATTATGATATTGTAGATGTTATTATGGTTATTTGAGAGTTGTTTTTTGATATAGTGGAAGTCGATGAAATGTGGGAAATCTTTGCCCAATTTTCGTTAACTCATGCATTGTTCTAGTTTGGATTTAAGAGTATCTTTAAGACTTAACCAAGGTATGAATCCTTTTAAATGTAGATTTTCCAAGCTTCAACGGTGAAAGTTAAGTAGTTAAGAAGACAACGAGGTATGTAAGGCTAACCCTTCTTTCATTAAGGCATGGTACTATTGCTAAATACCTTCATATGAGTTCCGTAGCGTTTTCCAAATGACTTCATTCACTAAGGCTCATGATTCTTGATAAATCTCATGATACCGTTGGTCCCATCCTATGATAGTTGTTTCTCTAAGGAAGGATATAATGAAAATGATGATGACGATGATAATGTTGAGAACGTGTATGTGCTTCTATGTATATATATATGATTATATATTAAAGTATGACTACTAAGCGCACCAAGCCGTCATGGCCTGGTATGATATCTATCGCGCGCACACCACTGTAGGTGGGTTCGGATAACACTGAGTCTTGGTAGAGCTAGGTACGTATAACACCGAACCTTATCATAAATGAGTATGTAAGACACCGAATCTCTATGGTCGGGTATGATACTACTACTACAAGTATGAATGTATGAAATGGAAGGTTCCTATTAGAAAATAGGTTAAGTAAATATGATGAACAACGCTAGAGGTATAAATGGCTTCATTATCTCATGACCTCTCTATCTTATGTTATTTCTTACGTTTCTATTATGATGTTGATTATGCTTTACATATTCAGTACATTATTCGTGCGACGTCCTTTTATTTGTGGATTATGTGTCATGCTCGCAGGTGGACAGGGAGACAGGCTTGACCGATAGACTTCTTGTGTCAGAGACTGCATAGAAGAGTTCCATTTGATTCGGAGCTGCAGCTTTTGGGTATTATTCTTTTGTGTACATACATATGGGCAAGGTGGGGTCCTGTCCCGCCTACATGATGTTACATACTCTTCTTAGAGTCTCGTAGACAGTTGTGTATGGTTAGATGTCTTGTAGCCTTGTCGGCTCATATTTTGTATGTCATTTTGATAGCCTCGTCGGCTTGTGTATATGGATATGGGCATTGTTAGTGATGATGATATAAATGTGATGTCACCCAATGAGATTAGCACTATTGATGTATGTGAATTATGAGTAAGCCATGTGGCTCACCTAGATGTGAATGAAAATGTACGATAAGAGGTGCCCGGGTGGGTTAGCACCGGGTACCCATCATGGCCCTCCGGTTGGGTCGTGACAAAAGTGGCATTAGAGAAGTTCTATCCTAAGGTGTGTCTATGAGCCGTGTCCAGTAGAGTCTTGTTTATGGGTGTGTTGTGCGCCACACTTATAAATAGGAGGCTGCGGGCATTTTAGGAACGAATGACCTTCTTTCTTTATAAGATCGTGCGATAGAGCCATGATATAAGGATTTCTCTTTCCTTAACTGTGTGTTATGTATTTCGGAAATGCCTGGAAAGAAAAAAGCTACGGCAGCCCAAAAGGGCAAGACAGTGGCAGAAAAGCGGGCTGAAAGAGTGCGCCAATGGATATAGAGGATGGTGAGTCCCAGAATGCGGCTCAATCTCAGTCCTCCCACTCAGTGCCTATTTCTGAGGAGCATGAGGGAGCCTCAGCCCCAGCTCCAACACCCCCAGCTCCGCTACCGGATGCTTTAGGACAAGATATGAAAGAGGCCACTCATTTACTTACTTGGTTAGTTACCGCTCGGACTCGGTGGCAAGGTACAGGGCAAGGTGATAAGGCTGTTAGTGCAAGGGCCCGTGATTTTATTAGCTTGAACCCTCCGAAATTCTTCTGGTCAAAGTCAGATGAGGACCCTCAAAACTTTATTGATGGGATGTTGAGGAGACTTCGGTTAATGCATGCTTTAGACATTGAATCAGTGGAGTTAGCATCCTATAGATTGTGGGAGGTCGCGGTTCACTGGTACACAGTTTGGATAGCTTCATGGGGAGTCAATGCACCTCCCCCAGTATGGCAAGAATTTGTGGATGCCTTCCTCCAACATTACTTGCATCCAGAGGTCCAGCGGGCTAGAGCGGATAAGTTCTTGAATCTTAGGCAAGGATGTATGAGTGCCTTAGAGTATAGTCTTCACTTCAATTCTTTGGCTAGGTATGCTCCGGCCATGGTAGCGGATATGGGTGATCGAGTGCACCGATTTGTAAGAGGCCTAGGGCCACATTTGATGGATAGGTGATTGACTGCGTCCCTTTAGGACAACATGGATATTTCACGCATTCAAGCCCATGCCCAGAATTTAGAGGAAAGCCAACAACAGCAAAGAAGTGAGTGAGAGTATGACAAAGGTATAGCAAGAGGGCTAGATCTTCGGGTCCAACGAGTGAGTTTAGAGGCGAGCAAAGACAGCAGTTTTCTAGGCATTCAGGCCATTCTATGGACGGGTATGTAAGACACAGAATCACTATGGTCGAGTATGATACTACTACTACAAGTATAAATGTGGGATGTCGCGGTTCATTGGTACACAGTTTGAATGGCTTCACGGGGAGTCAATGCACCTCTCCCGGTATGGCAAGAATTTATGGATGCCTTCCTCCGACATTACTTGCATCCAGAGGTTCGGCGGGCTAGAGCGGATAAGTTCTTGAATCTTAGGCAAGGAAGTATGAGTGCCTCAGAGTATAGTCTTTGCTTCAATTCTTTGGCTAGGTATGCTCCGGTCATGGTAACGGATATGGGTAACCAAGTACACCGATTTGTAAGAGGCCTAGGACCACATTTGATGGATAGGTGCTTGACTGCATCCCTTTAGGACAACATGGATATTTCACGCATTCAAGCCCAGGCCTAGAATTTAGAGGAAAGCCAACAACAGCAAAGAAGTGAGCGCGAGTATGACAAAGGGTAAAGCAAGAGGGCTAGATCTTCGGGTCCGACGAGTGAGTTTAGAGGCTAGCAAAGACAGCAGTTTTCTAGGCATTCAGGCCATTCTACGGACGGGTATGTAAGACACCGAATCTCTATGGTCGGGTATAATACTACTACTACAAGTATAAATTTATGATGAAAGTATAGATGTTATTATGGTTATTTGGGAGTTGTTTTGTGATATGGTGGAAGTCGATGAAATGGAAATCTTGCGCGATTTTCGTTAAGTCATGAATTGTTCTAGTTTGGATTTAGTATCTTTAAGACTTAACCAAGGTATGAATCCTTTTAAATGTAGATTTTCCAAGCTTCAACGGTGAATGTTAAGTAGTTAAGAAGACAACGAGGTATGTAAGGCTAACCCTAATTTCATTAAGGCATGGTCCCATTGCTAAATACCTTCATATGAGTTCCATAGCGTTTTCCAAATGACTTCATTCATAGAATCGCTAAGGCTTATGATTCTTGATAAATCTCATGATACTATTGGTCCCATCCTATGATAGTTGATTCTCTAAGAAAGGATATAATGAAAATGATGATAACGATGATAATGTTGAGAACGTGTATGTGATTCCCATGTATATATATATATATATTTATATATTAAAGTATTACTACTAAATGCATCGAGCCTTCATGGCCGGGTATGATATCTATCGTACGCACACCACTGTAGTTGGGTACGGATAACCTTTGAGTCTTGGTAGGGCCAGGTACGTATAACACGGAACCTTATCATGGACGGGTATGCAAGACACTGAATCTTTATGGTCGGGTATGATACTACTACTACAGGTATAAATGTATGAAATGGAAGTTTCCCATAAGAAAAAGGGATAAGTAAATACGATGAACAACGCTAGAGGTATAAATGGCTTCATTATCTCACGACCTCTCTATCTTATGTTATTTCTTACGTTTCTATTATGATCTTGATTATACTTTACATATTCAGTACATTATTCGTACTAACGTCCTTTTATTTGTGGACGTTGCATCATGCTCACAGGTGGACAGAGAGACAGGCTTGACCCATAGACTTCTTGTGTCAGAGACTGTATAGAGGAGTTCCATTTGATTTGGAGGCTGCTGACTTTTGGGTATTATTATTTTGTGTACATACATATGGGCATGGTGGAGTCTGTCCGCCTACATGATGTTACATACTCTTCTTAGAGGCTCGTAGATAGTTGTGTATGGTTAGATGTCTTGTAGCCTTATCGGCTCATATTTTGTATATCATTTTGATAACCTCGTCGGCTTATGTATATGGATATGGGCATTGTTAGTGATGATGATATAAATGTGATATCACCCAACGAGATTTGCACTATTGATGTATGTGAATTATGAGTAAGCCATGTGGCTCACCTAGATGTGAATTAATATGTACGATAAGAGGTGCCTGGGTGGGTTAGCACCGGGCGCCCGTCATGGCCCTCCGATTGGGTCGTGACACTTCGGGTGGACCCGTGCGGATGTATGCACAAATCGAGAGTATCTTAGCCCTCTTTCCTTTTAGAGCCATGGTCCGGTTCGACAATTTTCTTTCCC
>NW_026721156.1:0-9318 GCF_029784015.1 Lycium ferocissimum
CCAAATTAGGAGGGTAGATCTAATTCATAAACCACTTTGCCTACTTTGCGCACTATCTCATAACGCCGTTGTTGGCGACACTTCTAAGAATACCCAATCTTTCATTTGAGTTCTAAGTCTCGTCGATCCTTCTTCTTGCTCAATAATGATATTAAGTCTTACATGGTTTGCAAATCTATCCCACTTGGTTTCATTGGCGACGTATAAATACTTGCAAGTTACATAATCGTTCTTGAGTGATTCGTGTGCATACACATTTATACATATACATGTGTCCATATCCGTATACATATTCGTGTCCATATTCATATCCATAGCATACCCGACCTTGAAGGTTCGGTGGTTTTCGCATGTCATACATACCGAAACTCTTTTGTCTATCTGAAGTAACTTATCTCGTCATGCTCTCTTCCTTCCTTTATTTTTTCCTTGATTATCATATCTTATGTTCTACTATAGAAAACCTTAGGTCCTTTTCTTAATTGTCGCTTATAAATCGCAATATCATTAATAACGACTCTGCCGTTAGTGTCTTTGCCTCTATCCTAATATAGCATCGCTATCTTTTACAATATCCCTTGAGTTATTTGCTCTCAATGTCACGTGGTTCAAGGTATTCGCGAATGATTTCCAGTACAGTCTCAGATGCCTGCTCAATTCGTGTTCGCTTATTTACTAGTTATTAGACTTATTTCGGCGCACCCCTCATTCGTTGTTTTAGAGTCTATATCTGTCATTTCTTAGGGTCCATCGTTTCAATCTCTACACTTGTATTCTCTTTACTCGCTTCCCCCCTTTAAGGGTTTTACCTGTACCATTCTCAAATCTGTTGCCTCACCTTCAAATCTTGATTTCATATATATATATATCCCTTACTATACTGCATCTCATCCACGCCGTTTCCCGTAATTTATAGCTATGATAATTCATGTATGAAGTCTTAACATACTCATCCTGCAGTTTTGTAATCAAGTAATACAACCAACATAGCAATCGAACAAAGATGTATTTTACTTAGCTCATCTAGTAGTTGTGAGTCAATGTCTAGATCCGCTCCAATTACTAACTTTTGTCCCATGGGAATGCTCACAATAGTAGTATGTCTAGTTATCCATACCATCCATGCAGTGTCACTTTCCCTCTTCTTCGGTGCTTGAAGTTCACTTGTAACGTCGTCTTTCCCTTTTTTTCCCATCTCAAGTTGATCCTCTTGTCACGACCCAACCCCGTAGGCCGTGACTAGTGCCCGAGCTGGGCACCCATACGCACCTGTTAACCATAATCAACGTACAAACAGACTATACATATACAAGGTCGACATCGTATCATAGATGGCATAACCAGATCTTATACATACAGAAAAGTGAAACGTCGCCCCCAAAGCTGTCACAAATATATATATATATATACATCGCTGTCACAAATGTAGCAGATAATATCACACATAAGCCGGTAAGGCTATCATAATATAGGGGGGACTTTCAAATCACAATCACACTAACATAACTGAACAGTGACTACCCACAACCCACACATGTGTGTCTACAGACCTCTAAGAATCATAACAAAATCATATGACGGGACAGGGCCCCGCCGTACCCATAAATAGACATAGACATATGCATCGGAAGAACCGTACCAAAACATAGGCTCGAGAACGGAGCGCTCCAAGACAGTCGAACAGAGTCCTAAGCCGGTGGATCACCCAAACAAGTATCCGTACCGCGCGGCATGAAACGAAGCCCCCGAAGAAAGGGGTCGGCACGGAATATGTACTGAGTATGCAAAGCATGAAATATAGTAAACAGGATCATAATCAAAACCGGTAAGTACGTAAAAGTAAATGCAATATCCAGAATATCAAAAGGCTTACTCATTAAAACACAAATCATGCATGGGGCTCTTAGAATATGGTCGCCCGCCCGTCGTTGGCGCCATAACACAGCATAACACCAGAAGGTTTCATATCTCCGTATCCCCGTCACACATCATAACACATCATAACGCCATAACACAGCATAACACCAAATATACACGGTACCCGGCCCTCTAGCGAGGGGCTCGGCGAACCGGACACATCATACTCCGGAATATCACATAGTGCGCACGAGAACATAACCGGCCCGGGACTCGGCGAAAGATATAACAACCATATGCACGAGCAGAGTCGTGGGAGACTATATGCAGTTTAAAACATTTTCAAAAACTCCATAAAGTAGTCAAAACGAACTATCATTTAAAATCGAGAGAATAGTCAAATCAAGTTTCTTCCGAATGTCGCTCGAGAACATATCAAATAGAACTTTAGGAATCATAGGTACGTATCAAACCATATGAAATAGCTTATGGAAATCAGGGACATACTCATCGTTACAGACTCAATGGATAAGTAAGTAATTGACGCTCGGGGGTTAAGACGATAGTCGCACTAAATCCCTTCAAAAGCCGTTAGCATTACACAAAGGAAAGTCTCGGGGCCCACGGACGAGTATCAAACCAATCCGGGTCCATCTATGGAAGTTGGAGACTTTATTCATTATAGAATCTCCTACGAACGTTTCGAAGCGATCCGAGCTCGTCTATGAAAGTTACGGTCGTTCGTAGTTACAGAGTCTTTTAAAAACAACATTCTTTATGCAACATTTGAAATCCAACCATACAAAAGACTTAAAAATCATAATTTGACCGTATTAAGAATGTTAACATCAAGAAGTGAATAAGAATCGTATACGTGCTCGGATCTTAAGAATAGAGTTACCCCGAGACTCGTATCATAGTCTACTTACAACTAAGACATGCCAAAAGAAAGAAAAGGTAAGCTTTACATACCTGGAAGACAAATTCTCGACTTTCGACCTATTTCCTGTCTTGCAATTCGCTTAAGAATTATTCGTGGCCTCGTAATCTATATATAGAACCATCCACAATATCGTTAGGATCATCGTCATACGCTCGTCTTAAACACTTAATGAAAGTCCTTTAAATACCGTCAAAATTCGGGCAAAGATTTCCAACTTTAAGTGCCTAGCTCGAAATTTCAATTCAACAACCAACAACATCAACAACAAAACCAATAGTAATAACATCATTTCCAACACCAACATATTCCATAAAACAGCCCACACACTGTTTTCTAAATTTCCCAACCAACCAACTTGGAATACGACTAATTAATAACTTTATTTCCGTAAAGAAGTCAAAATTAATACTAACAACATCAATAACAACATTCTCAACATCCTACAAGATAAATATATGTATTTCCATCCAAATTTCTCTTCAACCCTCAATCCATAATCCAACAATTCAACAAGAACAGCCCACTAAACAAATATAACTTCATCTCTAATCATCAAATTCCCCTTTACTTTCATCATTTGATTCATGACAACAACAACAACAATATCAACAATTATTGTGCATCATAACTTAGCTAATTCCATCCATTTAATCCACCTAAAACAACCCTTAATCCATAATTCAACAACATCAATACAACAAACTATAACTCTATTCTTATTCCTTAATCAAACTTAATAAAGAGAGGGATTTGAAGATTCATACCTTGATTTTATGAAAGTAGCCAAATCTTCATCATTTTCTTGTCTTCAAACTCACTTCAACACAAAACAAAATTATAATCGCGCCTACATTTGCCCGGACCTCGGTTAGCATTTGGTTGGTTGAAATTTGTGCAAAATCCTCAATTCCATGTGAGAATAAGAGCCCTTTTGGAGGCTGAAGTTTGTGGAAATTTTGGGACATTTTGTGCTGAAAAAAATGAGGTTTCTGTCCCTTTTAAAAAAATGCCAACGTCGGTTTCACTGTAGCGGTATTGTAGCGGTGCTGTAGCGGTACTGTAGCGTTACTACAGGAATGCTGTTTCTGCGTCGACAGTTCAGTTTGTAACGTCTATAATTCTCTACTTCGATGTCCTATCAATGAACGGTTTGTTGCATTACAAAATAGACTCGACGAAATTCATTTTAGGATTTTAAAACACCTTAAAACTCCACATATACTATGAGATATGCGCCTCCAAAGTTGACTAAAAATTCGCCCAGCATTTCCCAAATTTTCATCGAGCTTATTTTCCTCACTCTACTCGATCTCGAAATATTCCGAAACTCTCCATACATGATATTCATCATTCATTATACTAATAATGGCCATGTTCTCGTGTTTCAAAATACTCTTTCGATTACGACTTACGAGGTCGTAATTCACCCTTTTTCTTCGTTGTTACGTACTTTCCATGGTTTGTGCCTTTCAAAACATCATGGGACGTCTCCGACACTCCATTACTACAATGAGGTACATGCCATACTTATGCTCTGAAAACGCGGGGTATAACACCTCTCTTTCCTATAATCGACTTATAGCAACCGTAAATGCATTTTCCCTTAAACTCGCCATTATGTTTTTCTTTGTTTTCAAGGATCTAAGTCTCATGCGCCACTAACACCCCTTATTGCCTCATACTCTTTTACTCTTGTGTTGCACTCAACATTGATTCTGAAACCAATCATAATCATGTCATATTTGTCGTTGCTAATAGCCTTACTTTATCGCTTTATCATCGTACGGTAAACTCGTAATTCATGGCCACATTTTTCTCTCCAACTTATTCTTTTATACACTTTACTCGTTCTGTTTTAGTGGAGGATATTCGTAGGAGATGCGTCTTCCTTTTCTCATAGTACGACTATTTCTTAAGCACGCGTACTTCGTATATCTCCTCTTCCCTCTATACCCGTACTTATTCCTTTATATTCTTTCCTCCTCAATTTATCTTATTACCTCCCTTTTTATAATCAATCCTTTATTCCTCGCACAAGGAATCCTATTCTTAACTCTCCCATTTGTCCTTTTATATGTTGCCCTTATACATTCCGTTTTTAATCACTCATTGCTGGCCTTCTCTTCTCTTCACGATAATTCTGTCTACGGTTCCCGCAATTTCTTTTAAATTCCTGGGAAAATTTCGGTAGGGTTTCTCTTGTAAACATAACAATCCCAAACCTGCACATAGCCCAAAAGAAAACACGTCCCATGCCTTAATAGGACATATATCGGGACACACATAATACGCAACTCAACAATACAAGATCACTTACCATTAAAGGATATAAATAATAGAGCTTGTCTTATAAGTTGTGCCTGCACACTCGGTCTAGAATTCCAATATATATATACATACACATATTATTATTATATCTTTATTTTTTTTCCACACCTTGTCAATCGATGCTTACTAGTAAATCAGATTGCTATCACTAGGTCGTTAACAAATATAGTCATCTCGCCTTGTTGGGTTGGCTCACCAACACAACCATCACATCGGGAGTAATATATGACGGCGTAGGACGTGAATCAATCGGCGATACATATCATAAGAGATTCGCGAAAATATACCGGGACAATATCGACAAAAGATACTCGGGATCCTGTCGCCTAGGGTAATGCATAAGTACGATGGCCGGGATCCCTCGGACTAGGCATCTCTTTTTGATCTCCATCACCATAAACAAGCCGCGTACATTTAGGAATGAACTCCCTTCTTTCATATAGGTGAAGGCGCGCGATGATGAAGAGCCGCCTATCACTCCCGTAGATCGAACCTTATCTTTTACCACGTAAATAGCGAAGGACAATCGTGCCTAAAATGGCCTGGCCGAGCACGGGCGTAACAAACATCCGAACCCCAGCGGCACGGTCCCCGTAATGTAACTTCCGCATTGGCTACATTCGTGGCACGTGAGTGACCTCGTCCAAAGACCTTCGGCTCGAGTCACCCCTATTCCCAGAATTCGTGAACTCCGAGACTCTGGGGCGGCCTAGAATTAGTAGATCCATCAAGCACGGGTCCAAGAAACCGTGGAGAAACACTAGTGGTCGAGCGAACCGAGTGCCTAGAGAATTGTTGTCTCGGAGCGCCCCTAAAATCTCGATCAAACCCTAGAGAATTAACTCTCTTTCTCATTGATGATTGTTGTGGCCCACATCCGATTGAGCTTGGGCGACTACCAAACCGAGTCGGGAAAGAATGGCCTATCTCATCTCTTCGCCCGTACACGGCATCCGGAGGAGGGGCCACGGGGGGTGCGGAGCTAAAATTGAGGCTCCTCCATTCGATCCTCTAAAGTGGGCGAGTACGAGAAAACCGAGATGAGGCCTTAATTTGGGGTTCACTCTCCTCCATATATCGTAGATATTTTGTTCTAGCCTGCCCCGCAATCAACGGGTTAGCCTTGCTTCCGGCTGCGGTGGCTTTTTCTTTCATCGACTTTGCTAAAATCATAAACGAGCCCATTGGGATGGAAACATCTTACAACATGGCTCTATAGCACGATGGGTATTAAGAATGGTCATTTTTCCTAAATGCCAGGGAAGAAAGCCCTCTTTGTTTATTAGTGTGGCGTGCAACACACCATAAACAAGACTCTACTAGACACGGCTCGATGAACTTCCCCTGAGGTGAACACTCTGAGCACCACTTTTGTCATGACCCATTAGGGCTATTCTATACCGGGAGCTAACCACCGAGCACCACTCTTTTTATTTCTCATTCTACGTGCAGTCGTATTTCCTCTGCTCATAATCGTAGAAAACTCATTTTCATTTGAAGCATATTTGCCCTTATATACATACGTACCACGATGCCCCATTAAAATATATATATATATATATATATATATATATATATGGGGTGTGTGACCATACTACCTACACATACGCATCTACGAGCCTCTACTGGAATACTACACATAGGGACGGGACAGGACCCCGTCGTGCCCAAAATACATATACACAATACAATAAGTGTTATATCCCGTATTTTGAACAACGGGACAATCCGAGTTAACTACGATAAGTTAGGGACAAGACTGTCACGACCCAACCACGTAGGCCGCGACTAGTGCCCGAGCCGACACCGCGTACACTTGTTATCTATAGTCATACACTACTAAGACATTTAACTAGCCGATATAAGTATAAGGGCAAAACATATGCAAGTCGAAGCTACCTATCTCCCGAAGAGTTATACCCTTTAACAGTTCATATTTCGCAAACGTTTCAGTAAACAGTATATATATATATATAGGGAACGTCCCAACAAAACATAAACCGAGAAGTGCTACCTTCATACACGGTACCGCCATGGTAAATATATAGCTACGCAAGCCGACAAGGCTGCCACTACAAATGGGTACGCCCTAACACAAGTCATAACCATATAACAAAACAACAACCACACATAGACCCGCACTTGTGACCACGGACTCTAAGAGTGACAATGACATCATACGACGACGGGGCCCCGTGTCGAACGACAACATATGTGCATATCAAAAGGTTATAACGCGAAACTATGCTCCGAACAAAGGAGCACTCAAATAGCCGGATAGATATCTAGGGTGGGCGGATCTCGAAACGTGTGTCCGTACCGCGGGCATGAAACGCGGCCCCGAAGAAAAAGGGGGTCGGCATTTAAATATGTACCGAGTAGGTAAAGCTACGAAACATAGTAAAATGGAATCATATTTGAGACAAGGTGAACAAGATTCAATGCAACAAACGAGTTTCATAAAACTTGTCTTTGAACATATTCATCCGTACGTTCTCATATCAATATCACTATAGTATTTCATAATCAAAAAGCTTGCATAATCATTCCGTATATAACATATATAACGTGTCCCGTCCTCAGGCGAGGAACTCGGTAATTATAATCATAACATCATAAACATAAGCATATACGTGTCCCGGCCCTTCCGCAAGGACTCGATAATAAGGAATGTATGCCCTCCGGCCTCCATCTCCAAATCATCATATCATTATATCATCATCATCATCATATATATATATATAACGTGTCCCGCCCCTACAGTGAGTGGACTCGGCATGAATAGTATAATAGATCGCGCACGAGAACGTACTCCTCGGTTCCGGACTCAGTGAAGGATATAGCGGTAGCACGAGCAGAGTAATAAGCAACCACATATATATATATATAAAACATTTTTGAGACTCAATGAATAGTAAACCAAATCAGTTCTCGGACATTAGCATGTTACATTTTATAACAATCAAGCATACCTATGCAATTCCTTTTAAGAATAAGAACTCCTATACATCACATACTAGTCCATCATGTAATAAATAATGAGATCATAATTCCACTATACCAACATTTTTAACATTACGGACGAATAACAATCACATGTCATACTAGTAAGTTAGGAGAGTGAGTCACCCCGAGGCTCTAAATTATATCTTACTTACGTCTAGGACATGCCAAAAAGAAGGAAGGAATAGGCTTTGCGTACCTTTAGCGTTTAGTCGTATAATAACTTGTACTTGCTGCCCAACAACACTTATCCTATATCAAGATATCAAGAGGTTAGTCTACAAAGGATTTTAATACGCACTCTAACGCTCACAATCCCTTTCAAACGCTAGACGACGTTTCGTTCGCATTCAAGCTAACTAGTGCTACAAGCTAACATTGCTAGTCATTCCTTTCTTATATCATTCCAAACTTGTTTAACATGACTTAGGGAACTTTGGTGTTATATCCGGCATTTTTGCACATTTGGAAAATTGGAATAATTTTTGCTTGTAAGAAATAAGGCCATATTTGGATTTTTCTTAGCAAGTGTGAGCCGGTTATGGAGGTTTGAATGCGAAACACCGGAGAAGGCCTAAGGGTAAAATTGGAATTTTGGAAATATGTTCGGGAATTTGCAAACGAGGTTTATAACCAATTGGGCTAAAAAAAAAAAAAGAAGTTAAAATTGAGGCCCCAGAGGGAGCCCAACCGGCCATGGTTCATGAAAAATAGTCCAAGCCCATGATTAAATTGTCATGTGATGATCATGTGCATTAATAATATAAGGGGCTAGCATGTAGAATATTCAAGAAAGCATAAGAGAAATCAAGAAAAGAGAGAGGGAACTTCATATGGCCATTCGGCCGAAGTTCAAAGGGAAAAGAAAAAAAAAAATTTTAGCCTTCCAACTTTGATTTTAAAATCTTGTTCTTCTTGAATTCTTGGCAAGCTCAAGACGCTCTCCGACGTGGTATAATTGGTTTGGAGAGAGAACTCCGTTTATGGAAGGTTGAGATTTCAAGAAAAATGAGTTTCATGTTCCTTTTATGTTGTAGAAGGTTTATGGATGTTAGAGTGAATGGAATTGAATGGAGATTATGGAATTAGATTTTGTGGGAAGGCCGGTGAGAGAGGGGGGGCCCTGGTATATATGTAGTTGCATTTGGATGAATTGAATTTATGGATTCTAGTTGTGTTTAAGGAAC
>NW_026721157.1:0-9233 GCF_029784015.1 Lycium ferocissimum
TGACCGAGGCGGACCCACTATTCCCGAGTTTTTCTAATATTCCGCTTGACTTGTTTTTAGGAAAAACTCAAGGGAAACTCTTGGCTACCTTCACTAACCACTATATGACAAGCCGTTTTAATTATTTTAGTGAAAGTCGAATAGGTTTGAAATATGAAAATGATTTTAAAGATTATTTGACACAAACCGTTCCGACATCCGAAAGACATACACTATGATTGTCGCTCAATTTCTTTTATATGATTCGTCATCTGAATTATGCCATCGAATTTCTGTAAACGTCTTATGTTTTCATATGCACAAATAACCCCTTAAGTTTTAATTTGATACAATTTCCGCGACGTCCGTAAGGTACGTGCTATGACTATCGTCCGATTTCTTTCCTAAAATGACTCGCCGCTCGGATTACTCCGTCGAGTCTTTGTAAATATTTTATGATGCATAAGTTTCTCACTACTCCACTCGTGGATGCCTCAATGCTTCCTTCATCGAGCCCGGCCCGGATATGTTATCAAACGTCTTAATCGCATTGTTCGCCGTGCCTCGGCGCGAGGGGGGTGTATACATGTACATACGGTTGTAGAGTATGCCGTGCCATGTACACTTTGATATGATATGATATGATATGGCCATCCGATATGCTATGATATGTGCACATTCTCGATATGTTCCGATACGTCAGGCGCCGTGTTCTGGGCGACCACTTTGCGTTTACCGAGTCCCATAATGGGGCCGGCTATGGCATATTTTCTCGTTATGCATTTGCCTATGTTTTATGAGTAAGCATTTCGATACTCCGCCATTGCATTTATGTTCTGTATCCTCTGTTCAGCTATGATTCTGTTTATCATATTTTATGCGTTACATACTCGCACATATTCCGCATCGACCCCCCGTTCTTTCTGTGGGTCGCGTTTCATGCCGCGTGTGCACACCCGATGACTCAGAAGACAAGATAGAAGATGTTCCGGCACGGCATTGGCAAGCTCCTTTTGCTCCGGAGGCTGCCGAGTCAAAGTGTGTATGCTATATGTTCTCGTTATCTCGTTAGAGACTTTGCGTACGTAGTTGTGGGTTCCGAATGTCGTGGCCAGAGCGGCTCCATCACCGACGTGTCATTCGTATTTTCCAAAAGAGATTCCATATGATTACGCTTCGTCGATTTGTAAACTACAAAGGATATTTTCAAATATTTGTTGTACTTGTCATTTTCACTGATTAAGAGTCCGAAAGTTTATGTATGTAATAAGAGTCAGTGGGTTCGCTCGGCTCCGAATGTGGGGCCGGGTGCCCATCACACCCTAGTAAGACTGGGGTGTGACACCACCCATCCCCCAAGTCAAAACTCCTAAATGAAACTATGGGGAGGATAATTAGGGGAAAAGAATAAAAAGCCTAAAATGACCAAACAGATCGTTACAATTATGGAAAATTAGCAACCCTTTATACAGCTGCTCGTAACCCCACTTATATGGTTATTATTTAATAATCTTTTAATTTAATCTTCAGGATTTTATCTTTGACATGGTTATGACACTCATTGAACCTCATAACGTTCCTCACTTTAAAACTTAAAAATCAAATCTTTACACATTTCATAACAAATATAATGAAAACTTCAGACTTACCTAATTTCATCAATAACTGTGAAAATGAAGACACGACTTTGAAAGCCTAAAGAACACTTCTTTCATAAATTGTTAACATGTAAAGCTTAACTAAAACAATCGTGCACACAGTGAGCTCATTCGCTCTAATTAAACTCATATTATCATTCAAAAACATTTAATCAAACATCTTGTAGGCATGACTTTTGTATAAAAGAACTTTAGTAAAGGCAAGTCATAACTGACTTCAAGAATGTTCCTTTCTAGCAAGGTTAATTTCTACGTGTGCCAACGATAATCAGCAATTCAATCTCTATCAAATAATGTCAATACTTTGCTGTAATCTCAAGGAACTGCAGCTCCACCCAATTCACTATGAACACCTATTAACTTCATTAACACCTATTACTTAGGATTACTTTAATATAATCTATAAACGCAAGATCATTATCCTAAATATATTCAATACAATCAATTTAATCCAATGAATGAACGGAATGGAATGACTTACCCTCATCGCTATGGAGAAATCTTTAACGTCCCTTGTTATCCCCCTCGTCAAGGTGTACATTGCTTTTCTTTAATATCCAAAGCTCCTAATATGAATAATGATTCCAAGGACAATGTGCCCACTACAAATACTAAAACAAACAAGTATGTTTTTTTGTTTCACCCTTTCCATACGTGGTGGTTTAGAATAGTCGGAACCCCCAATTTTGTTGCTTTCCAGTGATGAACCTAAATCCTTTTTTATTACATTCCACTTTGAATAGCCACCTGGAAACTGAGGCTGCCCAAAAGGGTGGGCCTGGCCCTCTTCTTCCACCAATATTTAATTTTCAAGGTCACCTAATTTTGATCAATTAATTGTATAGGTGACTTCATTAATTCCCAACCTTACACTTTATAAGTATGTAAATAAAATATAGTTCTCAAATTGTCTCTTAACACTTATTTTTACACCATATCACCTTGGTACTTTGAATTTGATCCTCTCATAAAATCACTATCGAATCAGTGTTAAATCAAGACTTTAGAAGGGTTAAAATAGTTCAGGGCTTCACAGTTTTTGATAATTTGTTATCGTAGTGTAGGTAGTATACTTTTTTACTTCTAATCCATCTTAAATAGAGAGATATGTCTTTGCTTTCAATCTCGCAATTGGTCTCTTTGGGCGCAAGCTGGCCATGTAGTAACCAATGATCTTTTAAATGCTGATGGTAACTTGCATAGTTTCAAGTATTTTGTTTTATAATGTATGCTAGTCATGATTTTATTGACTCGTTAGCAAAGTCTAGCAGATTAATTGATTCCTTGTCCTATTAGTTTTCAGTGTCGAAGTGAATTTGTGAATAATTCCAAAAATAATTTATTCCTTTTCCTTGCCTTTTAGGACTTTCTATAGCTTAAAACATTCTTCTCATGTACCGATCTTACACGTGAAATCCATGGCAGTTGACTTTGAAAATTTTCAACCTCCTGCAATGGAAGGTGTAAAGACCAGCTTGGTCATTATGCGTGTTTTGACCATTCTATCCTTGCTAGTACTTTTCCGAGGTTAGAAATGATAATTTGGTCATGTTGTATGCTGTGTTTTGTGACTTAGAAGTGATTCTTTGATGTGTTTTTAACTTGGTTTGTTGTTGGCTGGTGTTCATAGGGCCTTAAAATGATTTTGAGAGACTAAGTATAAAAAGTTGTGAAATTTCGTGCTAATTGGTCAAAACAGCCTCGCTACAACGATGATTCATTGTTGCAGCTAGATTGTTGTAGCGAGAAAGGGTTTCGTTGCAACAAAGGGTGGGATTTTCCCAGGGTTCGTTGAAGTGAAGCGCCTGTTCACTGCAACAAAGACTACTTAAGTTTAATGACGAGTTTAAGTAGTTATTTCATGCCCACATTTCTCATAATCTCCAAAAAAGCTCCCAAGAGCATAGAGGCAACTTTCTAATGCTAGGGAATTATTCTCCATAAAAGGTAAGCCTTAATCACTAACTTTCTTCACTTAATGTTCATAGTAGATTGTTGTTTCAATCAAAAGACCCTTAATGGGAATTGAAGGATAGAACACAACTACCAAGAAAACCCTAGAATATCAATGGGTATTGTTTATTGTTGTTTAATGTTGTTTAATCATCTAAGAGTAGAGATTATCACTTCACAGCATGAGAACGGGATATTCTATGATGGAAATTATTTGTTGAAACCTAGGGTTCCAATAAAAATGGAAACTTTGGCTAAAACCAGATTTGTAGGGATGAATTGATTATAGAACCCATAAATTGAGTTAATACTCCATTACTTACTTAACATTATGATTTGTAGACTTTGAATGTTTTGAGGCATTGCGAAAGAGAAAGGCCATTGCGAATTGATTCCATTGCTCAAATCGCTTTCGAGGTATGTTACATTTTACTTGAGTTAGACTTTGATTAGTTGATTGTATATGTCGTAGAATTTATGGGAGAAATCATGTCTAGGTTTTCGGACTTGGAGTTTGGTGTTCGTTGTTAGTTGCATGATTCAATTCTGTGAAGTGATTCTCCGTTGTTGAGGTTGATAAACTTGAATTGTCTTCTTGAGACTGTTGAAAATGAGGCATTCATATATACATAGCTACATATTATATTATTATTGAGCAGATTATTTGTGAGTCTTAGTGTGGCTTGTGTTATTTGATTATACTTCATTGGTGTTGACTTGACACGTGTACTTCGAGCTACTCTTTGACGTGATTATGAAGCATTTATTGATCATGATTGAGATGGAACATAGACATCTCTTACGTCACATTTACAGGGGTTGACGATGTAGCCTAGTTATGAGCTCACGGTCCGAGGTTCGTTCCGGAATGAGTGGTACCGTCACGATCCAATTTCACTAAATCGTACGGGCACTTACCTTTCCCACCTCGGTAGGCAAACCCTTAACTCGACTTTCACAATAATAGAAAAATGGCGGAAGAAGTAAAATAACGAAAGTCTCATTAATATAATATAAATAAGAAAGTGCGGAAGTAGATGAAATCCGCCCCGTGATCTCGGTCTAGTCATAAAAGACATCTAACTAAATACTACAATGTCCGAATCATGATAATACATAAAGTAGTCTCAAAGGTCATGTTTTGGAATAGAAACAAAGACATAATGATAGAAAGAGTCATCGAGCAAACAACGTCCTCATGGTCAACCAAGGACTCGAATCGGCCCATCCTCGAATATCGCCGGCAAGAGGAGTAGAAGTCATCTCACCCGGTGCTCTGCATTCATAAAAGAATGCAGCAAGTGCAGGCCAGTATAAACAACAAGTACTGGTAGGTATAGTAGGCCGACTAAGACTAGATAACATATATCAACGCAATAAAGTAAGATAAACAGGTAAATCAACAAGGTATAAGTCAAACGTTAGCCAGTAACCAAGTACACGTCATTACCTATGTTATAGCGTGTAACCCAAACGTGCCAAGTCTTAATATATCAACCCAAATCCGTATATTACTAGTACATCACAAGAATATCACAATAGAAGCCATAGTAAAATGCAATGCAATAATGTATGAAGTGTGAATGCAATGTATATGCACCGTATACATGTACTCCGATGATGGAACATCACATCTCGGCAGCATAACCTACGGGGGACCTGCAAAGTCCATATACCTCATGATTTCGGATACAACCTCGGCAATCGCTACCTCACGATTTTGACAACAATTTCTCAAAGAATCGCTACACTCATCCTTGATTCCGAGATAAACATGTCACGGGTCCTCACGTCACTCTTATCCAATCGAGCCCAAATTATAATAGTGATTCCTTGTATATCATCAATGTATCAATAATATATCATGAAGGATAAGAACGCGTGCGTTGTATGAGTTCAATGTCAATAATCAAATCAATCGCAACAAGCATTCACACACGGCACACAAGTAATATCAATGATAAGGCTACACAATAAGCCACAATGGAATCACAATTCTCAACAGCATCCTCCTGTGGCACACAAGTAATATCAATGATAAGGCTACACAATAAGCCACAATGGAATCACAATTCTCAACAAAGACTCTCCATAGGCACATAAGTAATATCAACGACAAGGCTACACAATATGACACTATGGAAACACAATTATCAATGTGAGACCTCCCACGGCACACAAGTAATATAAATGATAAGGCTACAAAATAAGCCACAATGGAATCACTATACTCATCTTAATATCAATCAAGTAATGCACCACAGTATCATAGCTATGAAATATCTCTGATCACCAATATTTGATGTCTCAACGCGGCAACGAGCCAATAAGTAAATAGAACAAGGTAAGTCAGCACTGCAACAAGGTGGCTAGCCCCCAAATCACACAACAGGACACAACCTTAGACAATGTCCAAACCAACTTCATACTTGAGGGTTTACATGCATTCTCTGACAATATCATCTTAACATATGCTTCGCTAATTGAAGTCTCACCATAAGGTAAACCATAACCTACCTGGAAGGCTGAACAACAAAGTAATCAAACCTTAGCCTTCCCTTTTCTGTGAGCCTCGAGATAATGAAAGTTTAAACAAATCTGAATCATATAATTAGAATCAAGAAAGACATTATTCAACCCCTACTTCTATTCCGTACCCAAATTCCTAACCTATGGAATAGATTTATGAACTAGAAAGATGAAATTAAGAATCTAAAGATCTCAACAAGAAGTTGGGAAGCCTAGGTGATCAATTCCCATCATTATCAAGCTAAGAATCAACAATTTATTGAAATTGATTCTAGGCAAAATCCCCAAACCGAGTATAAACCCTAACTCTAAATTCAAACATTAGACCTTAATCAAGAAGTAAACATGTTACTATAGCTTATATTCATCAAATTCATGCTAAATAAAGCTAAACAAAGTGTGAATTTCAGATTTATAGCTAAGAAATCATTTAGGAAGAAACCCATTAAAACCCACTATTAATACCCAACCTATTGATGAACTAAGCATGAACCATGAATTTCTATAGTGATTTAATGACCAATAAATGAAGTATAAGGTTAGGAAAACTCACCACAAAGGTTAGCCTCTTCAAGAACTCCAAAACCCTCTCCAATAGCCTTTAGACGAAATGGGGAAATGTTTAGAGACTAGGGATTTTTATCACTAAAACCATCCAGTTACTACCCGACACCCGCTACCACGAGCAGCAGACCACTTCAGCGGCAGGATGAACGCTATGGCGGCACCGCCGCCGCCGTGGCGGCACCAGACACTAAAAATCCTAAGATTTCAGATTCTTATCCCGAATGTCCGACTATCTCCCGAGGCCATCTGCTCACATACCAAATATGCAGACATACACAAAAACACGCTACGAACGCACTTGTAGCCTCAGAATTCCCAACGAAGGTGTCGTTGATCGAGTCAACCCCCGGTACCTCAAAATTAACTTCCCAACCCAAGTCCCAAAATGCACCTGAGTGCATTAGGAACCGAACCGAATATACACACAAGTTCTAAAAGACCCTTCAGACCTCTCGGGATCAACGAATTCTCGAAAAAGGTCCGTTTACCCAAAAGTCAATCATGAAAGTAAAATGGTTTTCACTTAAAAGCCAAATTTCCCGAAAACTTACCCTAATCAAGTTCGATGACCTCGAAAAAGCATGCCAATGGTCCCCACCGGTCAAATATGAGTTACTAAAGGTCGAAAAGAGATCAAAAGGGTCAGAACGCAATAACGACCAAACGGGATATCGATTAGATACTAATTAAACAATCGCTCGTCCTCAAGCGACAAGGAAGAGGGACGGAAGTACCCGAATCGGCAATAACTAAACATATCTTCTACGTAGGTCGACTTTTTTCTTATAGGGAAGATTCTCATAAGAATGCAGAGACTTCCTCGGGGCGAGAAACTTAAAAGATCTACGTAACACCGTTACACCTTGAAAATTTTCTCGTTGACGCACGGTGAATCGACTAACAAAGAGCACAAAGCATACGGCATTGCAATAAGTAAGGAATGACATTTGATGACCCTAATTAAGATTTCAAAGACATTCGAGGTAAGAGGAGAAAGTTTTCCAAGAGAAGGCAAGGCATACGATACGTATCGGAAAGGATTTACGAGTAACAAGTTACGGATGACTTAATGATGTTTTGGAGAAGAGTTATAACGTCCCTTAGATTGTTAATGAGGTGATAAACAAGTATCAAGAAGGTTCCATAAGGATTGGAGATCAAACGAAGTGACGAGAACAAGATCAGAGAAAAGATGGGTTATACGGCCGATTATACGGTCCGTATAATGTTATACGGTCTGTATAATGGTCCGCAGAATCATCACAGTGAAGGTCCCTCACTGATGGGATTATACGGTCACTTATACGGACCGTATAAAATTATACAGACCGTATAATGTGCCGTATAATGGTCACAGAAGCGAGATGTTGAAGGGGAAATTTCACGATCACTTATACGGACCGTATAACTTTATACAGACCGTATAAGTGTCCGTATATTTTCTTGATGGATCAGATTTTTAAGTTATTAAAAAGGGGACTAAGTTCATTATTTTATTTCATTTTCACCCAACACTTCAAGAACTCTCTAGATACCGCTCCACTCTTCATCCATAAAAACACAAAGAGAAATTTACGATCAACTTCATCAAACTAAGAGAATCGTTGTGTAAGAAACTCGTTGTGAGATCATCCAAGGCAAGAAATTTCATTGGATAAGGAACTAGGCTCGTGCTCATGAAGTATTTCCACCCAAGGCTTATTCCTACACAATATATGTAAGTTTTATGGTATTTTCATGTTTTTTAAGGTATCGAGAAGTTTAAACACTTGGATTGTAGAAGGACAAGGTAAACGGGTCGCTAACGCGGGAATAGTGTCATTTTTGGAGAAGCTTGGATTGAGTCATGATTCTTGATATGTTGCGATTATGGTTATGTTATAAATGATGTTAATAACATGGGATAGACATTGTATATGAATGAATGTAATCGTGTGCTATGACCATGGATATGCATGATTGGAAGTGAATTGAGAAGTAAGGATAATGAGGGGAATAAAGACTATTGTTATGATGTTGTGAATATCATTATTGATGTTTGGGAGTTGATATATGATATGGAGGGAGTCGTATAGATAAAGAAGATCTTTTTCAATTTTCTCTAGCTTTAGTCATGTGTGCTAAGGCTTTGATTTTCTAATGATAGTATAACTCTAATGAAGGTAGAAACGTGAGCATTGAAGGAGAACGTGAGTGATAGAATAGTTGAACGGGAAAAGGGATGTAAGGCTAACCTTCTTTCAAAGGCATGGTTCCTTGGCCAAATATCTATTCTTCTAGAGCCTACGATGTTCTCCAAATTATTCTATCTTTAAAAGCTCCTAAGCTCATGATTCTCGATATGTTGCGATTGTACTAAATTCTCTAGATGAGTAATCCTCTGGGATAGATGTAATGAATGACGTGTGTAATGATGCTAAAGACGCTTATGAGCTTTATGTATATGTGTCTATGTATGGCTATTATGAAACCCGAGCTTATATGGCCGGGTAGAATATATATATATATATATATATATATATATATATTGCGCGCGCACATGGAGGA
>NW_026721158.1:0-9226 GCF_029784015.1 Lycium ferocissimum
TTCATGGCCATTTTTGTTTTTTCTTCACATACCGAAATATTCGACGACGTCCTTTCTTCGAATGACTCGTGTTCATGCCCACGGTGAAGCAGAAGGTGGCCCAGACTCTGCAGCTAAAGGGGCTGATTTGAGAGCACTCCACATTCACGGAAGTGCCTCGCATTCTCTTTTGGTATATATTTGTATATTCATGTTTTTGGGCATGACGGGGTCTCGTCCCGTCCGCATATCTAGTATTCCAAAGAGAGGCTCCTAGATACGCGATGTAGTGTAGTCTGGTCCCATGGCTTTTATGTATATGCATGTATATATTATTTTGGATAGCCGAAGGGCTTATGTTTAAAAAAGTAAATGTTCTTCAGAAAATTTCAGTTTTACATGATTATGAGCATATAGTATGAATAATAATAGATAGCGAGTGGTAAGGGAGTGGTGTTCGGTGGTTAGCCCTGATACCCGCGCCCGTAGCTCGGGTCGTGACATCCCGACTATAATTATTCGTAAGAACAAGCCTATTATCAACTTTCCGAGGCCTCGAATGTAACGAATGATTGATGATATCCCGAGATTAGGTCATATACATATAAGCCACAACCGATTTAAAGTTAAAAAGTCATATACCCAGAAATGAGATACCCGGAGAACTTAGGGTCGGATATATATAGAAATAAAGCCCTTTGTCCTTATTAAAAGCATCGCTCTTCAATCGACTCTCTTCTTCCTCTATCTCGTACTTCCCCACGATCCGTGGGTAACTCTTGGTTAACTAAATCCCAAGATAGAGAACTAGGTACCTTTAGGATACTAACATCGGAAAGACTGGCTAACATAATGCCGAAACATAGGAAAAATCTGGATGTGCCCCGTTCCATACTTTCTCAATTGCGTCTACGTCACAAAGAGTCTCACGAACCCTTAAACTGGTTCCTTTGTCATATGATTTCTTAGTCGAGTCTCCTCCTACTGGAGCCACATCCTCTGATGGGTCCGTCTCGATGGAATTGCTGATGCTCTTTCTTATACCTCTTGACATCCTCGATCCTGAGTCGACGAGTGATATGGGTGTCACACCCTAATTTCCGTTAGGGCGTGATGGGCACCGACCTTATTTAGGGCCGGTTAACCCGGCCGACTCACATAATACTCATAATCGCGCTAGCTTTCAAATCATGACACAAATACATAACGAAAGTTTTTCGAAGGATAATATGCTTCTTACTTTTCTCGAATCAAATAAAACTTGTAACATATAAAACTTATAGTACAATGCGTAATACTACATCGGCTTACATAGCCGCTTACATAACCGAGGCATCTTATACCCACGACCGTCGCAAAGTCTCTAGCACAAAACATGAAACCATAACGTAATACTCCGACTCCTGGGCCGCACTCCGAGAAAGTGAGTTTCGCCAATCCTGACCGGGAACATCTCTGCTAATATCTTCGCCCTCACTCGGGTGTACGCGCGGCATGGCCCCGAAGAAAGGGGGTCGATGACGGATATGTCGAGTATGTAAAGCATGACACCAAGTAGCGTGATCATGCGAGTAAAAGTCGTAAAAATCATGCACTTGTCTTTGAAAACATAAATCATGCATATCAATGTCATAAAATCATCGTAAAAACATGTAATGTGCCCGGCCCTACTAACGAGGGACGCGGTGGTAAAATCATAATATACATATATAAAGTGTACATATAACGTGCCCCGCCCTCTAAGGAGGGACGCGTAATCAAAAAAATCATACGCATGTACATGCAACGTGCCCCGGCCCTCTAGTGAGGGACGCGGTGAAAGGGAATCATCATATGCCATCACGGCCACCTCCCATATCATCGTATCATATAACGTACCCCGGCCCCGCTAACAGGGGAGGCGGTAAATATAACGTGCCCCGCCCTCTAGTGAGGGACGCGTGAACAATGCAATGAGGCGCACGAATACATGCACAGCCCGGCCCGGACGCGCGGCGAAGGACATACCGAGGCCGGCACGAGTGTGGCAGTAGTGAGAAACCATATACACACATAAATCATTTTCGTAGACTCGATAGTAAGCCGAATAAATTGTCATTTAAAAATGGGACAATAGTCATAGCAAATATAGCTCTGCCATTCGAAACATATCAAATATCATAAAGATATCAAAAGCATCGTAGGGACCATAATCGTATATCAAATCATTCCGAGCTCGCCTATGAAAATCGAGTTCATTATACGTTACAAAAACTTTCTACGAACGTTTCAAAGCAATCCGGTTCTTTTACAAAAGTTGCGGACATTTTAGACATGAAATCTTTTAGGAACAAAATCCTTTATGCATTATTTGAAACCCAAGCATACATAAGACTTAAAAACTATATGAAATATGTCACATTATGGGGCAAATAAGAGTCATATACATACTCTAATGTAAGATGGAATTACCTCCCCAAGGCACAAGCCATGTTATACCTTAGTTACGTCTAAGACATGCCAAGAAGGAAAAGTAAGCCTTACATACCTTAGCCTCTTCCTAAGCTAATTCGAGCTTACGTCTAGAAGCTTCTCACGATCTACAATAATGTCATTACAGTATCAACCATTAGCCATAACACTTGAGAATCCAATTCCAAATTAACACTTTGTCTACAAAATTTTGAAAGATTTCCTTATAACTTCAACATCCCCGAGAATTCAACTCGGCCAAATCAACAACAACCAAACCAACAATCATAATAACAATATCAATAATCAATTCACAAAATGTTCAAGACAATCCAACCCAAATCTTACTTTGCCCGAAACTTTCAAATACCATAAGAACCATCACAATACATTTCTCTCTTCCGAATTCATAAGCTATATTAACAATTCCATATATTAGCAACATCATCTTCATTAATACAAGAAGCCACATTAAAGTCACAATAAGTCCCAAATCAGCCCACATGATTGCGGCTCAACTTAGATCATTAAATCTTCATTTACATCATGGAATTCACAACAATAATAACCAAAATATCAAGTAAGTTTAATTCATTCCATCTACACCAAGTAGCACCTATTCGCCACCACACCATCACCCTTAACTTCATGAATCTCATCCATTTTTTCACATTACAACATTGTTATATCTCGCATTTCGCACGACGGAATATTTTTAAGATGGTTGCGAAGAGTTATGGACGAGGTTATCTCTCGACTTTGTTTTACGACAAATGGTTTATGATTTTGGTTGGAAGGAATGCATTATGGGAAAAAAATAAAAATTTCATGAAATTAGAGTGAGGTGGGCCATGGCCACATGGAGGCTTGAAATAGATATATATATGTAATTAGATGACATGTTGATCATATTAGTCATCTTTTATTATCCAAAGAAAACTCTAGAAATTTGAAGAAAATTGGAGGGAAAAGAAAGAAAAAAAAAAAAAAAAAAAGTGAAGCACATGGCCGGCCATGTGTGCGCCATGTGTGTGTGTGTGCCACACTAAATATATATATGTGTGTGGGTGATGACCAAGGGTAATATACTTCATCATTTTATTCTAGAGAATTCAAGAGAAGAGAAAGAAAGAAGGAGAAGAGCAGCCGGCTATGGGGCTGGCCGGCCGAACTGTCTCCGGGATGGTCATGAAAAAATTATTTTGCTCTATGTTTTCTACTAATTGAGGGTCCTCGTCGACGTGGAATAGTTGTTCAGAGAAGAAAAACCATTCTATCTTGCAAAGAGGAAGCTAGCCGAGAAGATGAAGGAGGAAAGTAGGTAAGGTTCCATCTTATTTTACATGTGTTATAAAGGATATGTGTACGTTGTAGTATATGGGATTGGATGAAAATCATAAAGGTTGTATGTGCAAGCTGTGGCCGTGAATGGTTGTTGTTGGAGTAGGGCATGAGAATAAATTCTATTTAGTGCAATTTGATTGTTGCGTGTGTTGTGAAGTGTGGAAATGAATGCAAACCATGAAAATACGGATGTTGAATAGTAGGCCGTGTGGTGTGTGCATGTGTGTTGTGGCCGTGTGCCTCAAGTGGGAAGGGTAATGGTTCGAGTTGTGGAAATCATTGGTAAGTTGTCGTGGGAATTTATGTGATTTTTATATGAATTTCGTATGATTGTGAAAATAAGAATTTAAATGTGAACTTTGGTAGTACACATGAATTTGGAGGAAGACTAGTAATGCTATATTGTGTTCATAAGGATTGTTTGTGTTCCGGGCTGTTGTTGTTGTTGACGGGGCCGAGCCATATTCTCGGGACGGAGTAATTACAGAGGAGATGCTGCCCAAATTTTTTGTAGACAAGTGAAGGATGGAAGATTTGAAAGCAAAAGTCTACTATCGACAATTGGTAAACATGACCATTTGCAAATTCTGGGCGAAACGGGATTCGAGATTGGACGAGCATAAGACGTCCGAAAGGTATGTAAGGCTTCACTTTCTTTCTTTGGCATGTCTTAGACGTAGTAGGCTTGAATATGTGCCTCGGGGGCAATTCCTTTCTTAGAAATTCGAGATTGGAATTAACTACTATTCATTCAGTAGAATTGAATTAGAAATTGTGTCAAATGATGGAAGAACTCCCTAAACATTTAGAATTTGCATGAGTAGGGACCCGATCGGCCAAGGGCCGGTTGTTTAGGCTACCTCATTATGTTCCATAATGTACGTGGTGGTGTGACAATGTCTCAAATATAATTATTGCTTCGGTTTTCCAAAAATGACTTCGGAAAACGCGTTTGTGGTTCACCAATGATTTTTAAAGAACTAGTTTTGTACAAAGAAACACAAAATTGATTTTTCTAAAAACCACTCCGACTGGGGGTGTGAGATTTTAGTATTTAGACTTTCTAAAACCACTCCGAAGGGGTGCGACGGCCCCGCCTATGCCGAGTGTGCTGGCCTCGGTCCGTATGCAGCGAGCTACGGCCTCCGGCCCCGATCACCGAGTGTGCTATGGCCTCAGCTCACGTCTGGGCGCGCTATGGCCTCAGCCTTATGTCTGAGTGTGCTATTTTTTTTTCAAAACCACTCCGAAAGGGTGCGAGATTTTACTATTCGGTTCCACTTACTACTTATGTTTACATTATCATTATTACTACTATGCCCGGCGGGGTCAGGATTATTGTTATGCCGGAAGCGGCATGCCCGAAGGGCCATGGTTATTATTGATACCGAGCCGGAAGCGGCCGCCGAAGGGACACTATTGATATTGAACGGGTCACGCCCGGCGGGCTTTCATTATTATTACGCCGAAGCGGCCGTCCGGGCGGACTATTTCATTAGTATGTCGGAGCGACAATGTGGTTGGGTGCATCCTTTACTTAAGGTGTGCGTGTTCATTCGCATTATTCACTTAGGGATTACATGAGACCCGTGTATAGATATATATTTATGCTTATTCCAGCGAAGGCTGCAGGTATTGAATTTGATTTGCGATTCCTTCTCTCTTAAATTGTTCCGCGGTTATTATTGGTCACCGCCTTACATATTCGATACATTCTTCGTACTAACCCCTTTTCTTCGGGGCCGCGTTTCATGCCACGCAGTACACCAGACGAGTGAAAGACTGCTAGGAGCTGTTCCGGTGGGATTGGCGAGCTCCATCTCGATTCGAGTGTTGCTGTCGAGTACCGATATCATAGTATTTGTACATTCTAGAGACTTCGTTATATAAAGTTGTCCTGTGGATAGTGCATCGGGGAAGTGCGAATAATTTGTAAATGTTGAAAGAGTATGTATTTTCGTATAATGATTGTTGTTTGAAAAGTCCCATGTTTTAAGAAGTTTTTTGAAATGGCGAGGTTTTATTACGCGAATGTCCTAAGGGTTCGCTCGACTCCGAGGGAGAAGTCGGGTGCCCATCACACCCTAGTAAGGTCGGGGTGTGACAAACATGCTCAAAACGTTCATAATACAACAATCCAAACATGCTAAATAAATTAGTCCTTTGCTTCTATAGAACACCACCTATACACGGCCACACACAACACACCATCATTTCATGATTTTCATTCATTTTCACATGCCACAACATATGCAAATCATCCACAACATATACAAGAAAGGATTAAACCTCACCTCTTCTCCCTAGTTCCTCCCTCGGCTAGTGCTCGTTTTTTAGAGAATCAACGCGTCGCTTGTCCCAACAACTATTCCACGTTAACGGGGGCCTTCCAATTAGTAAGAAATCTAGGAGGAAATAATTTTTCGACTCTTTCTTGGAACCCCAAGCCGGCCACTTGGCCGAACCTCTCCTCTTGTTCCTTCGTTTTTTTTTTGAATTTTCTAGCCTTGCCAAATAATGAATTATGCCTTATGTTTTCATCACACTTATATATATATATAAGGGTGGCACATGGCCGGTCATGTGCCCCTATTTTTCCTCCAATTTTTTCTCCAATTTTCTCAAATTCTCTAGAAATTTCTTAAATTGCAAAAGATGAATAAGTCTTGCATAAGAATGAATTATGCATATATATATACTTAGCCTCCACCAACACAAGATGCACATTTGTGTCCATTCCATGGCATGAAAATATTGGTCAAAATATGAAAGGCGGGGCCCACGCCACCAAAGGCCTTTTTGGCCATTTCAAAAGTTCTTTTCCAACTTTCAGCCTCCAATTTTTCCTTATCCCGAATTTACCCTTAATGCTCCATTCCAATAAAAAGGATGAATACGCAACTTATACATTTAAAAAAAAAAAATTATAACCTTGTCCTTAACTTCCCGCCATTAACTCGGAATATTCAAATGTACAAATGCGAGGTATAACATCCTTCCCCTTTAGAACATTCGTCCTCGAACGTTCAAATAGTCTCGTAAGGTCTTCTAAGGATCTTGGGGGGGGGGGGTTTCCCTATCACCACGCATGCAATCTCTTCTATCGATTACGTTCCTTCTTCATTTTCTCTTCACCTCTCGAGTCGTCTCCTCCCCGCCGTTGTTTCGTCACACGAACTCGAACCCTTATAATTATACCACAAGTACCAGACTTTGCATCTCATTGACAATACCTCCAACGTATCCTAACGTATGAATTACGGGTGTAATACCCCTTCTCCTCCGGGGAAAGCTTATCCCCCCTAGTGGTTCGATTATCGTTACTTAGTCTCACCTAAAAACACGTCGCTCTTTCTCGTTCTTACTCGGCAATCCACTTTTTTCCGCTTCCTTGCCTTCCTGTAATTGGCCGAAATTTAGCTAACATTTTACTCTTATCCGAATCTTGTCTCCATTACTGTAGCCTTGACTCATCATGTCATAGCCATCTATCGCCCTACGGCTTTGCCTTTTCTTGTCCTTTGCTCACATCTCCGATTTCCCCATACAACGGTCCTTTCGTCGGTCTTTTATTCCTTGTTAGCTTCTCCGGTGCGACTCTTTATAATTGTAGTTGGGTATAGCTTCCCGCCGACAACTCATATAGTTCCATAGCATATGCTTTCATATTCAAGTCACTTAGTGGTCTATAAACCTTTTCCTAACATTCGGTGGATTCTTTTATTTCATTCATGAGAGTGGCATACTCTTCTTTCTCCCAATTTCCATTCGTGAGAACAGTATTTTCTCTTTCCTCCAAAATTTTCCAGGCCGCTAATCGTTTTCGTTCTTTCTACTTCCACCGGTCACGTTATTCTAAGTGTCTCTTTGAGTCTGCTACCTCGAAGGTCTCTCTCGCTTTTACTCTCTGTCACTCATTATGTTGCACTCTCGGTAAACACGCGAAGGTGTTCGATTAGTCAAGTTGAATGCCTCGCCGCTTTTTTACTAGTCCTTATGTTCTACCCCGTCTTCTCTTCTAGTCTGTCTACGCGTACGTGAAAGTCCTTCATTCAACCATAACCATGCCCCTTGCTTCCGCACTAACTTCATTTTATTAATTGGCTTAGACCATCGTTACATCTTTCCGTAGTGTTCCGAAATATCACAACCACATTGTCCTTGCTAAGCCTTCGCTCTTCTTACCAAACACTTACTTAGTCTTATTCTTACATACCAATACTTGGTGGCATCGGCTGTTCTGCGCACTTATATAAAATATGTTCAATCTTAAACATGGTTCTTCCGTCCTCTCGGCTTACCCCGCTCTATACATCTTGTTCATCTTTGGAATTCGCTTCGTCCTATTTTGTCATATTTCTTCCCCCTTCCTTTAATCGCTCTTGACTCCTCACTTCCTACCGTAAAGGGTTTTCTATTCCCTCTCCTTCATTACTAACAAGTTGCGATAACATTAGCGAACACCTCCATACCAGATCTCGGCCCTTCATCTAGTATGGCACCACTATCCTTCCGGTTAGCTCTTTAAGTTGTCTCGTATCAACCGTCTTCTTGCCATAACCCCCTTTTTTTTTCTTTATACACGCTCACTTTCTAGCGTCATGCCATTCAAAATCTCTACTAAAACTTCTTATACTACCTTAACTATCGTCCTGACTTTTATCCGCTTATCGTTCGGTTTCCCGCCCTTTCTAACTTATTTCGATGAGCGGGGTCTCATTTTACTCTAGGCATCCATATCCAACACATTATCATGCCAATGTTTCTATCTCGCCTTTGTATTTCTCTCACCCGCTTCCCCTTTGTGGGTGTACTTATACCATTTTCCATTTATATTTTGCCCCATGTCCTTATTTCCAATCCTAGTTAGCGTACTTTTATTCCGATAATAAATACCCCAAGTTTTCTCGTAGTATTATCTTTACCCCAACCTATGTCGGTGCTTCACACATTGACTCCGTATTTTATGCCGCGACCGATGTCCTACTTGGACACCCCAAACGTACGTACATACTAACTCGTTATATTTTTTTATCTAACACAAACAAACATTAAAAGCAAATATTATCTTAAGCGGTCGCGCGCGTGCAAAAATTATCATATCATAGTCAAAAAATATGAATACACATCGTCGAACGGATATACACACATATACGAAAGTACGGCCATTTATGCCGCGTCCAAATCCGATAGATGGGCGAATATACACGCGTATACATACACATGGGTACGTACAATTGGGCCGTGCGCCGTAATAACAAACGGGACTGCATTAAGTCACGTATCATAAACAAACGAACGTACACATGACCCATGACCCACATGTATGACTACTGTGCTTCACAAATCGAAACAACATATGTCGGACAGCCCCGTCGTACCCCAAATAATCAAATGTCAAAACGTATACATCTCGAAGATATGTCCAATATAGGACTCACGACAAAAAAGC
>NW_026721159.1:0-22524 GCF_029784015.1 Lycium ferocissimum
ATTTTTTTTTCCCCAATTCCAACTCCCAAAAACGTCGTTCTTTTTTGACTAATTGTATCACGTCGAAGAGCGCGTTGAACTTGCTACTAATTCAAAGAGAACAAGATTTATGGATCAAAGTTGATGGCCTAAGAATTTTTTTTTTTCTTTTCTTTCCCTTAGCCGACGGCTTGCTCTCTTTCTCTCTTCTTGATTTTTCTTGTTTTGTTTTGGATTTTTCTTGCAAAATTCTAGACACTTAGGCCCTTATATTAATTAGTCATATGCATGGCATGTGACCATTCCCATGGGGTTGGGCCAAGCAATGTTGGCCGGCCGCCCTATGGTTTGGGCTCCAATTTTTCTTATTTTTTTCTTTGGCCCAATTGTTCACAATTCATATGTTGAAATTCCCAACAAATTTTCAAGATTCAATTTTGCCCTTGGCCTTCCTCCGTATTTCCACATCGCCATTTTCCATGAACAACACACACACGTCTTAATTTTAATCCACACATGGCCTTATTCTTTACAATTCAAAATTATTTCAACTTTTTCAAGCATACGAAAATGTCGGATATAACAGTATGAATGGAGAATGAATTAAAATGGTGCCTAAGTCCCCTTTTAATAACTCCAACATTGATGTTTAATGAATTCCCGTCGGGTGAACAGTGGTCGTAAACCACAGTTTACGGACCGTACTATGGTTTACGGCCCATCCTCCAGGTCGTGTTTAAGCATTAAAAAAACAGAAGCTTGGCTGAGGGACATGGCACTTCACGACCTGATTTACGGTCCGTGAACCAGTTTACGGGCCGTCATGCAGGTCGTTTTTAATCATTTCATACTTCGACAGAAAGTTGAGATTTTCGACAGGCTGGAGGACGATTGCACTATACGGTCCGTAAATCACTTTACGGGTCGTATAGTGCCATATACGACCACTGAGCTGAAAAATTCTCCGCAACTTTATAATTTCCAAAGTTCATATTTAGCCATCCCCGACCTATCAAACACCATACACTCAACCTTTCATGGTTCTACTCATCACTCAAGTACGGGGAAATTTTCGAGGCGCAACATAAACATAGGCTAGTAAACGTTGCTATCACATTATACAGCGACGAGGACCATCCGCCCGATACAAATATCTAGCGCGCCATATACGTACGAGCCTCTAAACATAAGCACACATATACATAGGAAGGGCCGGAAAATGCGCCGTGCCCGAATACATATATATACAAAATAGTACCAAAGGCCGAGGCTCGGAACAGCGGAGCGCTGCTCAATACCGCGTGGAGCTTAGGGGTCGGTACGTCGCTTGCCGACCTTCGCGGCATGGAACGCAGCCTCACAGAAGGGACGTCGGTACGAATAATGTACCGAGTATGTAAGGCATGGAAACTAATAATGCAAGCAAAGACACGAAGTAAGAATAATCATGTCATAGGTCCATAGGACATATAGTGGGATGAAAAGAATAGTAGATACCGTACATGCTTGTTGAATACCCTTTTCAGCCGGCTGGATAATACATAAATTCATACGGATATAAAATACATCGCACGAAAATATACATATACATAGGCTTACACACAAGCCGTTAAGGCTATTATAACGGACGAGTCGTAAACTCGGGCATACCTACCGAACGGTGACAACCCACAACCCACGACCATGTCTACGTGCCTCTAACATACCGACATAACGAGAATCGAGAGGACGGGACGGGGCCCCCGCCGTACCCAAATGACCATATGTACAGAGCATATAAACAGCAGAAAATATATATACCAAAATATCAGCTCCGGATCAAAAGGAGCACTCTCCAATAGCAGAACAGGTATCCTAAGCTGGTGGCGTATCTCGAGGTGCGTCTGTACCTGCGGGCATGTAACGCAGCCCCCGAAGAACAGGGGGGTCAGTACGGAAATGTACCGAGTATGTAAAGCAGAAAAGTAACAAGTATAATCATAGTCAAGAATAGGAGTACAGACATGTAACAGACGGAGCTATAGTCAGAGTCCGAAGTACAAAAGGTAATACCTTGTCCGAGACCTCAGAAAAAACATAATGCCAAAGGATAAGTGATGCATATCAGATCATATAACGTCATATAAACATATATCGTGTCCCGCCCTACGATAAGGGACTCGGTAGGTGAGATCATGCATAACAAAATCATATATCATATATACGGATAACGTGTCCCGGCCCTTTATTAAGGGACTCGGTAATATGGAATCATGCATGTCGAATCATATATCATGTATACATAACGTGTCCGGCCCTCTCTGCGGGTCTCGGTGAATAATAATCATGTGCCATCCCGGCCACCATCCCCGTATCATCATATCATAATCATATACGGATAACGTGTCCCGGCCCGCAAGTACGAGGGACTCGGTGAATAGTGCGGTAGAAGTGCGCACGAGAACATGTCTGGCCGGGCTCGGTGAAAAGACATCGTAACTTGCACGAACAAGAGTAGTGCGGAAACATATGCATATAAATCCAGACTCAACAGACAAACCAAACCATAAGCCATAGAACGTACCTTTCATAAATCGCGACGGATTATGTCAGGCAGAATTTCTGAGATTGTTCGTACATAACAAATATACCATGGGGTTCAACGGAATAGTCAGAATGGTAGTTCTTTAACAAATAGAACAGTTCAAATGACAGATCATTTCCAAGAAGTCGGACGTCAATCATAGTGTATATATATATGCCCTCTTTGGGGATGGCACGATTGTTTATATCAAATCATGCTTCAAGAATCATAACACATATCAAAACATATTATAGACTCGTCACATTTATCATTTGACAAACGGAGCATTTATCGAAATTTCTTTTAAGAACCGTGTAGAACAAGTCAAACAAGGCCATAGTAAGAGGTCTCGGAATCGTGGGCCCACCTCGGGTAAATCGAGATGGTGAACTCAAATTATGGATCATAAACCTTATGGAATCATTCATGAGAGTTTTGGGACAATCGAGTCCATTTGTGAAGATTACATACATATAAGTCACTTTGATGACAATTTGTAAAGAAACTAATTCAATTGCTATTTGAAAGAAATGGGGCCAATTTCAATCTCGGATTTCAAGAGACAGGGTCATATCTAAGGCTCGCGTCCGAGCCTAATACGTTTAGAACATGCCAAAGAATGAAAAGGAAAACTTTACATACCTTTCTTGCCCTTTACGCTTGCTAAAACTCCAATCCCGTTTCGTCAAAAATCTGCAAATGGTCACATTCACCAGTTACTATTCATGAGACTTAAAACTCCAAACTTAGGTTAATACTTGTCTATCGAAATTTCGGCAGCACCTCCCCTATACATACAACGTCCCCGAGAGTTAAACTCGGCCAAAATAGCAACAACCAACCCAACGACAACATCAACAACATCAACAATCGAATTAAAACACATTCTAGCAGGAATAGTATTACTTCTTCATAATGCAATAACTTCTATTCTAACTTCACACTTTCAATCCAATATCGACGTTTTCATATTCATCTACCCATCAAGATCACTCCAATACATTCCGGAAACATTTCATATCATTCACGAAATATTCACAAAATATACAAAATATACAAGTTTCCCACCAAAACCATAATTCACTCAAACCTCCAAGTCTCAACATAAATATTCACAACACATTTTTATCTTTCAATTTCACTTACAACAATCACCATTTGCATCTTACAACTTCAATTCTTATAATTACATAAACTATATAAAATCGCATACTTTCCGACAACAACTTAACAACAAATTCTTCATGTTAACTTAAACCATTATTCTTCCATCTACTTCACAAGGCCTTAACAACACAATTAACATAGCAAACAAAATTAACTCATTTTCATTTTAACTTCCATACCACACGGCCAACATCTAGTTTCCCAACTTCCATCAAATTCATTCAACTTTCATTTCCAATATGAATTCCTTCATAACCACAACTAGAATACAACATAAAATTCAACTCATCTTAACTACATAGCAATGCATGTACACACACACATGCACTTCACACACACACACACGGCCATGCAACCACACATCACAATTTCCATAATTCTCATTCAATTCTACACACCATAACATATATATAACCTTCTATAACATAATAAAAATATGAAATTCTTACCCTTTTCCAATAAATTCTCCTTGCCAACACAAGCACTTCCTTGCCTTGAAAATTATACCACCTTGAAGAGGATCTTGAGCTTGATAAGAATACAAGAGAATTACAATTTTTGGACCAAGATTGAAGGCTAGGAAATTTTTTTTCTTTCCTTTTCTCTTCTCTTTCTCACGGCCGAATGGCCTTCTTCTTTTTTTCTTTCCTTGACTTGTTTGATTTCTTGAAAATTCTAGAGAGGAACACATATATATATATTAATTGGTCACATGTTTGGCACATGGAAAATTTATTAATTTGGTGGGTTTGGGCCTTAGGTTGGCCGGCCACCTCCTCTCTTTGGGCTTCAATTTTTTTCATTTTATTCTTTGAGCCCAATGGTTTGAAATCTTGTTTTGTAATTCATGAAACTAATTTCCAAAATTCCAATCTTGTCCTTAACCTTACTCAATATCTCCGCATCCATACTTCCATAACCGGCATACACACATTAAGTAAAATCCAAACATGACCTTATTCCTTACAAGTCAAGGTTATTCCCAAATTTTCCAAATACGCAAAAATGCCGGATATAACATCCTCCCCCCCTTTAGAACATTCGTCCTCGAATGTTAAATTAGCCTCATAGGTTTTATAAACATTTCGGGGAAGGTCTTCTTGCCAACTACATACTTGCACTTGATCGAAGTAATTGTAAGAGCCTTCACTTTCCAAGTCCTTCTATCCTTTTCCGATATTGCGGTATTGGGGCTGTTCGAAATCCTAATTAGTCTAGCGGTCCGTACAATCTTAAATGGAACATATGGCAGACAGAACCTTTATTGGGACCAGAAGATTAAACGGACATCGTGATCGAAATCATATCCAAAGATCGATCGGTGTACAAAAGTACAACAAACCCATAATCGAGTCGACATTACATCAAGCAAGTTCGATAATCAATCGGACGTACGAAGTATGTTCGGACGGATCCGTGATCGAGTCAATTGTACGTACAAGATGTATCACGGATTCGTAGTCGAGTCGGACGTATAGAGGTATATCGGATAGAAACGTAATTAGATTCGAAGTACGGAGGTATAGTAGACGAGCTTTATCGAAATCGGGGGCTTAAAATTATGACATACGGAATCGCAATCGAGTCAAACTACCTTTACTATACTTCAAAGACTTACGGAAATTTCTTTGTCACGTTTTACTTCTCGCTTGATCACGGACTTGTTCTTCCCATTCCTACGGACTTATTCGATTTCTCACCTCGTTTTGTGTCGCTCTCCTCGAAGGCTTTACTTGATCATATTTCTTATCCTTAATTCCTCCCAATATTTCCATTTCCTTACCCTCCATATTCTTACTCATTTTTTTCTTTCTCTTATGTGTTAAGATTTAACTCTTTACCATTCTATTACCAACATTTCCAATCGCTATTCAAATTTACTTTGACTAACCCCAAAGGAAAATTGCATATACGCTTACCTCTATCTTCTTTGCAACGTTTCCCACTATTAAATTCCCGCGGTATTGCGTGATTCCTTTTACCCACTTAGTCCGGGGTGCTAACTACTTTACGTACTTCCTTTTCTTCAGGTTATCCCAAATTTCCAGTTCTTTCTTATACCTACAATTGTGAAATTTTCCTGACATACTTCCCAGGGGGTCACCCATCCCAGAATTGCTCTGGTCTTAGCACGCTTAACTTCAAAACTCTTATGCGTTCTGATGCGTTATTGCTAATATAACTGCGTCAATTTCCCCCACACGACCTTTGTCACGTAATTTAGGGCAGGTCAGGGCCTTAATAAAATTTTCGAAAAATTTTCATAGCGGGTCCCACCCGGGTCTAGACCATACAATTATCATATCGCCCTTCTGAATCCTTAATGTCTATTTCCATCTGTATATATATAGCTGTCTCAAATGGTTTTATATTTTTCCTTACTTTTACTGACACCCAGAAGGAAGAAATCACGCAATATAGTAGAGTATGAATCTATCAATACATATATTTCTTAAGAAAAAGGTTAATAATATACTTGGGTCCACATTTGGTGCCACTTCTGGGTCCTGCCGGGTAGTCAAAGCATATACGCGGTTCGAAGGACCGCTAAACCGGGAGCTCCGCTCCGACCTCCGCCGCGACTCGCCGGTGCCGGCATACCTCGCCCGGGGGGCGCATGGCTACCGAAGGAGAAGATGAGCCAGAATCGACCGAGTAGGGGCTGGCCGAACCCGAACCGCCCCCGTACGGGCACTCCCTCATAATGTGGCCGACGGCCGCACGAGAAACGAGTGCACCGGTGGCGAGACGACACTCTCCGGATGATGCACCGCCACGATGGGGACACCGAGGCATAGATAGCCTCGTCCGACCGAACCCCCGCTTTGTTGCGAATCCAAGGCCCTAGAACTCTGGCCTGCTCCAGACGGACCTGCGCCATCAAAACGTCTGCCGACGGACTGTGTACCCCGGTCCGACGGAGGAAGAAATCTACCAGACTGCTGCTGAGGCCGTCCGCCTCGGGAATCTCCGGAATACTCCGCAAATCTGGCCCTCTTGGGCCGTCTCCTGTCACACTCTCTACCAGACTGATCCTCCTTATGCCGATCCTCTACACCCTGTGCATAGGCCTGTAACCGGGCGATGTCCATACCAGTCTGCGCTGCCATCGCCATGCAACAGTCAACCAAATAGGGGTCCAACCCCATCACGTACCGGTGCATTCTGTCCTCCATATCGGCTACGATCGTCGGCGCATATCGGGCCAGAGAGTCAAACTCCAAATTATACTCTCGAATACTCCTGCCTCTGCTTTAACTGCAAAAACCGGTCAACTCTCGCCCGCCGCAGCTCCGGTGGTAAAAAGTGGCGGAGGAAGGCAGCCGTAAATTCATCCCATGTGGCTGGGGGAGCACTCTCACCCCTGGACAGCCCCCAGGACTCATACCAATTAAGGGCGACATCTCGTAACCTGTGTGCAGCAAGCTCGACAGACTCGGTCTCCGAAGCCCTGACCAGTCTCAACGAGCGCTGCATCTGCCGGATAAAGTCATGGGGGTCCTCGTCGGGCTTAGACCCAAAAAACTCTGGGGGGCTACATGTCAGGAAATCACGAACTCTCAGGCTATCACGCCTGTCATCGTCATCATCACCTCTCCGCCCGCGTCCGCGAGCCTGTCCTGCCACTATCGTCGTCAACACGGTATGCGCCTCCCTCAACGTCCCGTCCCCGCACCCGGCCGGGGAGCGGGGCCGGAGTAAGCCGAGGGACCCGCTCCCGGCCTCTCCGGTGGGGAGTGGCCGAACCCTCCGACCGAAGTACATACGGGCGTAGTCCGAGCACGAGCCCGTGTAACTCTCGGCGCCCGACTAGTCTCTCCGCCACCGCCTTGCCCTTTCGGGCGGCCGTTGCCTTCTTCGGAGGCATCACCGAAAAATATAACAACCGATCGAAAAGAGTCATCCTAATAGCACGGCCTCTATCGCACGATCTAAGATCCAAAGAAAGGGTAACATCCTAAATGTCCGTAGCGTAGCCTCGTTTATAGATGTGGTGCACAACACACCGATAAACAAGACTCTACTAGACACGGCCTGCAGACATTCCGAGGACAAACCGCTCTGATACCACTTTTGTCACGACCCAACCCCGTGGGCCGCGACTGGTGTCCTAACTGGACACCCATACGTACCTACCTGACCGATCTGGCATACTAAGCAGCTAATTCCGTTTAGACATACATAAATTCATACGTATATAAAATACATCGCACGAAAATATACATATACATAGGCTTACACACAAGCCGTTAAGGCTATTATAACAGACAGAGTCGTAAACTCGGACATACCTACCAGAACAGTGACAACCCACAACCCACAACCATGTCTACAGGCCTCTAACATACCGACATAACAGAATCAGAGGACGGGACAGGGCCCCGCCGTACCCAAATGACCATATGTACAGAGCATATAAACAGCAGAAAATATATATACCAAAATATCAGCTCCGGATCAAAAGGAGCACTCTCCAATAGCAGAACAGGTATCCTAAGCTGGTGGCGTATCTCGAGGTGCGTCTGTACCTGCGGGCATGTAACGCAGCCCCCGAAGAACAGGGGGTCAGTACGGAAATGTACCGAGTATGTAAAGCAGAAAAGTAACAAGTATAATCGTAGTCAAGAATAGGAGTACAGACATGTAACAGACGGAGCTATAGTCAGAGTCCGAAGTACAAAAGGTAATACCTTGTCCGAGACCTCAGAAAACATAATGCCAAAGGATAAGTGATGCATATCGATCATATAACGTCATATAAACATATATCGTGTCCCGCCCTCTGATAAGGGACTCGGTAGGTGAGATCATGCATAACAAAATCATATATCATATATATAGATAACGTGTCCCGGCCCTTTATTAAGGGACTCGGTAATATGGAATCATGCATGTCAGAATCATATGTCATGTATACATAACGTGTCCCGCCCTCTACTGCGGGTCTCGGTGAATAATAATCATGTGCCATCCTGGCCACCATCCCCGTATCATCATATCATAATCATATACAGATAACGTGTCCCGGCCCGCAAGTACGAGGGACTCGGTGAATAGTGCAGAGAAGTGCGCACGAGAACATGTCCTGGCCCGGGCTCAGTGAAAAGACATACTGTAACTTGCACGAACAGAGTAGTGCGGAAACATATGCATATAAATCCAGACTCAACAGACAAACCAAACCATAAGCCATAGAACGTACCTTTCATAAATCGCGACGGATTATGTCAGGCAGAATTTCTGAGATTGTTCGTACATAACAAATATACCATGGGGTTCAACGGAATAGTCAGAATGGTAGTTCTTTAACAAATAGAACAGTTCAAATGACAGATCATTTCCAAGAAGTCGGACGTCAATCATAGTGTATATATATGCCCTTTTTGGGGATGGCACGATTGTTTATATCAAATCATGCTTCAAGAATCATAACACATATCAAAACATATTATAGACTCGTCACATTTATCATTTGACAAACGGAGCATTTATCAGAAATTTCTTTTAAGAACCGAGTAGGAACAAGTCAAACAAGGCCATAGTAAGAGGTCTCGGAATCTGTGGGCCCACCTCGGGTAAATCGAGGTGGTGAACTCAAATTATGGATCATAAACCTTATGGAATCATTCATGAGAGTTTTGGGACAATCCGAGTCCATTTGTGAAGATTACATACATATAAGTCGCTTTGATGACAATTTGTAAAGAAACTAATTCAATTGCGCTGAAAGAAATGGGGCCAATTTCAATCTCGGATTTCAAGTGACAGAGTCATATCTAAGGCTCGCGTCCAAGCCTAATACGTTTAGAACATGCCAAAGGATGAAAGGGAAGACTTTACATACCTTTCTTGCCCTTTACGCTTGCTAAAACTCAATCCCGTTTCGTCAAAAATCTACAAATGGTCATGTTTACCAATTACTATTCAAGACTTAAAACTTAAACTTAGGTTAATACTTGTCTTATCGAAATTTCGGCAGCACCTCCCCTATACATACAACGTCCCCGAGAGTTAAACTAGGCCAAAATAGCAACAACCAACCCAACGACAACATCAACAACATCAACAATCGAATTAAAACACATTCTAGCAGAATAGTATTACTTCTTCATAATGCAATAACTTCTATTCTAACTTCACACTTTCAATCCAATATCGACGTTTTCATATTCATCTACCCATCAAGATCACTCCAATACATTCCGGAAACATTTCATATCATTTCACGAAATATTCACAAAATATACAAAATATACAAGTTTCCCACCAAAACCATAATTCACTCAAACCTCCAAGTCTCAACATAAATATTCACAACACATTTTTATCTTCAATTTCACTTACAACAATCACCATTTGCATCTTACAACTTCAATTCTTATAATTACATAAACTATATAAAATCGCATACTTTCCGACAACAACTTAACAACAAATTCTTCATGTTAACTTAAACCATTATTCTTCCATCTACTTCACAAGGCCTTAACAACACAATTAACATAGCAAACAAAATTAACTCATTTTCATTTTAACTTCCATACCACACGGCCAACATCTAGTTTCCCAACTTCCATCAAATTCATTCAACTTTCATTTCCAATATGAATTCCTTCATAACCACAACTAGAATACAACATAAAATTCAACTCATCTTAACTACATAGCAATGCATGTACACGGCCACATGCACTTCACACACACACACACGGCCATGCAACCACACATCACAATTTCCATAATTCTCATTCAATTCTACACACCATAACATATATATAACCTTCTATAACATAATAAAAATATGAAATTCTTACCCTTTTCCAATAAATTCTCCTTGCCAACACAAGCACTTCCTTGCCTTGAAAATTATACCACCTTGAAGAGGATCTTGAGCTTGATAAGAATACAAGAGAATTACAATTTTTGGACCAAGATTGAAGGCTAGGAAATTTTTTTTTCTTTCCTTTTCTCTTCTCTTTCTCACGGCCGAATGGCCTTCTTTTTTTTTTTTCTTTCCTTGACTTGTTTGATTTCTTGAAAATTCTAGAGAGGAACACATATATATATTTGCCCCCTTAATTGGTCACATGTTTGGCACATGGAAAATTTATTAATTTGGTGGGTTTGGGCCTTAGGTTGGCCGGCCACCTCCTCTCTTTGGGCTTCAATTTTTCATTTTATTCTTTGAGCCCAATGGTTTAAAATCTTGTTTTGTAATTCCCGAAACTAATCTCCAAAATTCCAATCTTGTCCTTAACCTTACTCAATATCTCCGCATCCATACTTCCATCCAAACAACCTTATTCCTTACAAGCAGGTTATTCACACATTAAGTAAAATCCAAACATGACCTTATTCCTTACAAGTCAAGGTTATTCCCAAATTTTCATATCATATCATACCATATCATATCATATCATGTCATATAGTATCATATCATATCATATCGTGTCATATCGTATCATATCGTATCATGTCTTATCATACCGTATCGTATCATATCATATCATATCATATCATATCATATCATATCATATCATATCATATCATATCATATCATATCATATCATATCATATCCTATCATATCATATCATATCATATCATATCATATCATATCATATCATATCATATCATATCATATCATATCATATCATGTCATAGCGTATCGTGCCATATCATAGCATATCGTGTCATGTCATAGCATATCGTGTCATGTCATAGCACCGAACAACGTCGGCTCGCCCACATAGCGCCGAAATACGTCGGCTCGCCCATATATCCCGCGTCCGGGCATCCAGCATCCGGGATGACAAGCCAGCTGACCAGATGGCAATGAAACATGCTTCCCTTTCCTTTCCCCATATATCCCTTCCCCCACCACATGTACATATACATATCTCTCATCTTAAAGGGACGATAATTATAAGGCGGGACTATCAACAGAAAATAATGTTAAAAGAAAACGTGAAACGAAATCGTGGACATCATATACGTTAGTTCATATGCTTGAAATACTTAGAAAATAGTATCATAGCCAAGGAATAAAATTAAAGATCAAAAACTAATTTAACACTTTCATACTCGCATTGGATTCTTGACTTAAGGCTCTTGTCATGGAATCATTCTTGTCATGCTTATCATAGACATATCCTCTTTCTTTCTTTTTTTTTTTTTTTTTTTTTGCCATCATCGTCATCATAGAATTATTCTCATTAGAATAGTTACGACACCTATCGTTTGATAAACGGAGCAATGAAGAAAATCCAGGAACAGTGGGCCCGCCTCGAGTCAAATGAGGTGGCGCACATAATTTACATATGTTACATTCCATGGCATCACTTATGTGAGTCTTAAGGTAGCCGGGTTCTATTGGTGCAAGTTCTAGATGGTTATGCAACTTTTCCAGCTATTCATAGAATATTTAATTCAATTCTATTGAATGGAAAAGGGTCAAATTCAATCTTAGATTTCTAGGGATAGGATCGTCCCCGAGGCCCATATCCAAACCTATTACGTCTAAGACATGCCAAGGAAAGAGAGTGAAGCCTTACATACCTTTTTCCGCTCCTTGAGCTATTCCAAATTCAAGTTGCAAATCCGCCGAAATCTACAAATTGGTCACATTCACCAAACCTTAATTAGAACATTTAGAATTGGATTCTTAAAGTGACACCTGGCTACCGAAATTTCGGCAGCACTTCCCCTGTAAATACATCATCCCCGAAATTCAACTTAGCCAATTTTTAATCAACAACAATCCGGGAATTCAACCCGGCCAAACTATCAACATAATGTCAACAACCATACTAACAATTTCCATATTCAATCCAAGATACATTATAACAACTCAATCAATATACTACTTTCTTCAAACCTTCCAACTCCAATAAAACAATAACAACTTAATAATTTACGCACTAACAACCTCACACTAACAACATTATATTTCCATGCATGCATGAACATCATATTTAATTACATAATCTTCCAATACAAGCCTCCAACTACTAACATTCCACTAAGCTCATTAGGCTTTTATTTGCAACATAAAATTCACAACTCAACAATCAACATACTAAATAAAACTTGCTCACCATTTCTTCATAATTCAACACATACACACGGCTATACATACCATATACACCACACGTACCACCACCTCTATATTCACGTTCTTCATGAATTCCATTCATTTTACACTCTACAACATGCACAACATCCATAACATATAAAAGGGAATGAATTCTTACCTTTCTCCTCTAACCCTTCACTTGACTAGAATTCACAACTTACATGAAGATATGTTTTTCTTGCTTCAAGAACCACTCTACTTTGCTTAGGACCCTTCAATGAATCGTTTGGCTAGAAGAGATAAATTTTTTGATGAAAAATTCCCAAGGTGGTTGTGGGCATGGAGGTGGCCGAATGGCCCTTCTAGTTTCTCCTCTTTTTCTCTTGTTCTAGCTCTCTTGAAATTTCTAGAGGGTTAGATGAAAAAGATGACTTGGTCATCTTTTTATTTTGGCTCCTTAAAAATTCCATGTGGGCTTAAGCCCACCAAGAGGTGGACGGCCAAACATGGCCCATTACCAAGCCCTTTATTATTTTTTTGTGTCCTACAATTCATGAAAAAAATTATTTTCCAAATTCCAAGTTTGCCCTTTGCCTTCCTCCGTCTTTCCACGAGTCATATTGCGAATTTACCTTTCTTAATATTTTCACTTCTAAATTCTTCATAAGCAACTCATATGCCAAACAAAATAAAGATAAGGCCTTGCTTGCCATCTTCCCGCGATTATCTTGAATTATCCGATTGCACAAAAATGCGGGATATAACATCGAGCTCCATCTTTTTCCGGAGTGCTGCCGAGTCAGATTAACATGTTATGGTATCATGTTCTGTGTTAGAGACTTTGCAGACAGTGTCGTGGGTATGAGATGTCGGTTATGTAAGCGGCTATGTAAGCCGATGTATTATTACGCATTGTATTATTAAGTATTATATGTTGCAGATTTTATTCGATTCGAAAAACAAACAAAAAAAAGTGTAAAGCATGTTTGTTTTCCGAAAAATTTTCATTACGTACTTATGGTTTGGCTAAGGGCCCAGTATGGCTACGAGTGTTACGAGAGTCTGCGGGTTCGCTCGGCCCTAGGTAAGGGTCGGGTGCCCATCACACCCTATCGGATTAAGGGTGTGACAAATTGGTATCAGAGCAGTTCGTCCTAGGGGTTGTACGCAAAAGTCGTGTCCGGTAGAGTCCCGTTTATGGTGTGAAGCCGGCCACATTTATAAACAGGAGGCTACGGGGCATCTAGGGTGGTTACTTTTCTTTCACTTCTTAGATCGTGCCATAGAGCCAAGTCATAGGGAATGAGATTTCTGATACTAACCTTTGATTTTAGTAGAAGAACGACATCGATCGAAGAAGGCGATTGATGATGAAAGTTACAAAGCACGCAGGTAAGTAAATGTACGAAAGATATATGCTGAGTAAGGTATTGGTGCATGATTGAAATATTAAGTTGAAAGGGGAAGTGGACAAGAAAGTGTAACACGTGCGGTCGTGTTAAGTGTATAAGGTGAGTCCAATATTTTCAGACTTTTATGAATATTGAGAGCCCTGTGTGGCTATGATACGATACGATATGATATGATATATGTATATGATGATGGCCCTGTGAGGCACTGTTGGTATTTCCTGCGTGCAGGTTTTGGAATAGTAAGAAATATAGAGGAACCTCTGCCGAAATTTCTCTAGAAATAATACGAAAATGAGATGTAAGTTTGGAATACGTTTGAAAAAGGTCGTGTCAATAGTAATGATGAGATTTGACTGAACTGTAAGCATGGCTGCCCTCTAAGAATAAGTTAATGGTGGAATTAATGATAAGAGTAAATAAGAGGTCGGTGGAAATATGGTAGTACGGAATTTGGAACGGATTTGTGATACTAAGAGATGATTAGAAAAGACTGGTAGGTTTGGATAGAGTGATATGATTAAGACCAGGGTACGGAGGAAAAAGGGCGTGATGAATATGAATGTATCGAAGACGTAGTGCCGGGACGCGTTGTGAGGGTGTTTTGGGAATATGTTAAGGTTCCGACTGACTCAATATCATGTGCAGAAGGTCGTGCGGTGCGATGGACGCGATCGTACCAGCAGTAACGCACCCAATTTTGATAAAGTTTCAAGGTTAAGCGTCTTTGCAGTGAGGGAAATTTTAGGATGGGTGACCCCCCTGGGAAGTTTTCTGAAAATCTTACAAATTCAGACATAAGAAGCAAATGAGAAACGGGAGTAGTCTAAGAGAAATTAGAGTATGCGGAACGGCCAAAAACCTTAAAAGGACGCGTAGGACGGGGTGGATCAGGTCGGTGAAGAGGAGGAGTTAATGGAAGGAAGGAATAAGAAGGAAGCGAGACCACAGTGTGGTAACAGGCTATGACGTGTATAACCGAGGACGCGAGTACCGCAAGTGATGGGACCATGAAAGGCTGAGTTATAGAAGGATGAGGAATAAAGTGGAATGAATGCTAGAAAATGACTGGGATGATACGGATAAAATGTGAACGAACAGAATACGTTTTGAAAATGAGAAAAGGACTATGTAAGAGTAGCGTGTTCTGAACGACACAGAGGAAGCATAAGATTTCTCGTGTGCAGAAAAAGAGATAGGCATGAAGGGATAATGGTATAAGAACACCCCTAAAGGGGGGAAGTGGGCGACAGAAAGGCAAGAGTGAAACAGAAACGATTGACACTGTGATATGTTTGATATGGGTGTTTAGGCTATAAATGAGAAGAGTGAAGAGTTAGCAAGGACGATGCAGTTGTGATATTTTGAGGACATTATGGAAAAATATAACGATGATTTAAGCCAATTATCAAGATAAAGTTAGTGTTGAAGACAGGTGGGATGCGACTATGGTTGAACTAAGGGATCGATGAATGAACTGTATGTGATGGATATAAAAAGGGAGCTCCCCCGAGGCACTTATGAGACCCCGTACGACTAAGTTGAACATTCGAGGACGAATGTTCTAAAGGGGGGAAGGATGTTATATCCCGCATTTTGTACGTTGGAATATTTTAAGACAATTGCGGGAAGTTAAGGGCAAGGCCATTCTCCGATTTTGTTTTAATGCGCAAGTCGCTTGTAAATATTATTGGCATGGAATATCGAGGGCAAACTTGGAATTTGGAAACTATTATTATGCATGACTTATTGGAGAAGCCATAGTGGCCGTGGGTCCCACCCATGGTTGGCCAATTATCTTAAGCCATGAAAAGGTACATGTGGTCATCTTATATTTGTAGGGACTAAATGTGCATGAAGACAAAGATGACAAGGCAAGCAAGACAACTCTTCATCTTTTGTGACTCAAAGAAAAGTCTAGAAAAATGGAGAAATTTGGAGAAAAAAAAATAATAAAGAAGAGAGAGAGGCACATGACCGGCCATGTGCCCCTATGCATATATATATATATATATATATATATATGAGTTATTACAAGACAAGGTACATTTCATCATTTTAAGTTCTAGAGAAATCAAGAGAAAGAAAAGAAAAAGAAAGAAAAGAGAAAGAGGAACGGCCATGGAGGCGGCGGTATATGGCATGGAAAATTTGATCATCAAAAATTATTTTCTCCTTGTCTCTCTCTTCTAATTGGAAGGCCCTCATCGACGTGGAATAATTGTTGAAGCAAGAAAAACACTTCTCCTTGCAAAATATGTCCTAGCCGAATGGAGAAGGTGGATAGAAAAAGGTGAGGTTTGATCTTCTTTACATGTTTCATAGGAGTTTATGCATGTTGTAGGATGTAGAAATGAATGAAATTCATGAAGGGTTGCATGTTGAGGCTTGGCCGTGTGTATGGTATTGTGGCCGAGTGTGTGTGTTGTTGTGTAGGAGTGGAGAGTTAATTGAATTTAGCATGTTTATGCGTTGTTGTAATGTGTAGAAAATGAATGAAACTCATGAGATTATATATGTTGAGGTTGGGCCGTGAACTAGGGGCTGTTTGGTATGCAAGTAATGAATTAACGTTATCTAGTATTTTGGTTGTCGTCGTTATGAATTCTATGATATAAAATGAAGGTTTAATGATCCAAATGGAAGTTGTAGTGGTGTGGACTGTTTTGAAAGTTGGTATGATTCTAATATGTTTTCTCATACTTATGAAGATAATGTTGTAATGTATGGGATTGTTGGCGTAGTTTATGAATTTGGAAGAAGAAAATGTGTTATGAATGTTTCTAATGGAGTTGGAAGGTTTCGGGTGCATGGTGTATTGGACGGGCTGTTTTGGAATATTGTGCGAATTGCTTGAAATGTTCTTAAATCATGTTTGAATGGTCTCGGATAAATACTTAAACGTATAACCAATGATGTTGGCTTGATTGCATATGGTTCAATTGAATAAATGGAATATTGTCGACTTATGTAGAAAGGGATTGTTAATGTTGCAATGCGTTTGGAATTGATTCTTAATGTTGGTAGCATGATTGTTGGTATTGTTGTTGAAGATTTGGCCGAGTCAAATTCTCGGGGTTGTTGGATTTATAGGGGAGATGCTGCCCAAATTTCCGTAGACAAAGTGGTGGTTGGAATGGGGTTCTTCAATGCTTATGGCTAATATCGGATGTCTAATGACATTATTGTGGATCGTGAAGCGGGACGCAAGTTTGGATTAGTTTAGAGGGCGGCCAAGGTATGTAAAGCTCACTCTCTCTTTCTTTGGCATGTCTTAGTATGAATAGGCTATGATATGATCCCGAGGTAACTCTACTCCCGCGATCCGAGCATGTCCGTGATTCTTATTTGTTTCTTGATATCCGTATTTATAATGTAGTCAAATTGTGGTCCTTATGCCTTTGTATGATTAAAAATGAATATGCATGGAAAGATTTGTTCATAAAAGAGTTTGAAACTACGAACGTCCGTAACTTCCATAGGAAGGCTCGGATCGCTTCGATATGTCGTAGGAGGTTCTGTAGCGTATTAAGATTATAATGTTCCAAGGCGGGCTCGGATCGGTTGATACTTGTCCGTGGGCCCGCAAGACATTCGTTGTGTAGTTACGATGACTTGTTAAAAGAACCTAATAAAGTTAACAATCCGACCCCCCGCGTGATTACTTATTTATCTCGTTAAGTCCTAAAATAAGAATTCGTATACATAGGATTCGATACGTGATTATGATGCCTAAAGTTCTATTTGATAAGTCCGGATGATATCCGGAAGAGATTTGATTTGGTCAATGCCATCGGCTTGTAAATGATAATTTGTCGATTATTCATACGTTAAGTACGTAAATGTATGTAATGAGAATCCGTATGCATATGATTTTGATACGTAACTATGATGGATAAAGTTTTATTTGATATGTTTCCGAGTAACGTTCGGAAGGAACTTGATCTGACTATTGCTTTGGCTTGTAAATGATAATTCGTTTGATTATTCTATGGAATCTGTATGAATGTTTTGAATGGCATATAGATCCCACGATTAACTCGTGCACATTTTTGCTATTCCCTTCGCCGAGTCCCGGCCGGTTACTATCCTCGCGCACAATGCAAGTATGATGAGCTTCCGAAGTATGATGAGCGACTAATATTATGGTGTTATGATGTGTCCGTGCCGAGCCCCTTTTGGACGGGTACCGTGGTTATATGATATGATGTGTGACGGAGATGCAGGAGATATGAAAACTTCCGAAGTATGATGAGTTGTGGCGCCCAAGGCAGGAGGGGCGACCACATTCCGTCCGTCGGGTCCCATTACGGGCCGCATAGGGTACATGATATGATAATCTGATGATCTGATGACATGAAGATTTGATAATACGATGATCTGATAATTTAATAAATCTGTTCTGATGATTCGGTAATATGATGATTCTGTTTAATCTGATGATATGACATATACATGTATTCTGAAATATGATATGTTGGTTTCGGAGCCGGTGGTGGGGCAAACCCAATGGTGGGGCAAACCCAGTGGCGAGGTAAAATTCCGCACCGGTTTAGGCGAATCCACATTGGTTTGGCGAATCCCACATTGGTTTAGGCGAATCACATCGGTTAATGTATTTACTATGATATGTTCTAGTCTATATACGTACGAGACAGAAATGTTTTTCAAAAGAAAGCTAAGAATTTTGGACATTCTGATTATTATATATGTGTTCTGTACCTCATACGTATGATTTGTATTTCAGACGCAGGCACTTTGACATTCTAGCTGTTATGTTCACTTTCTGTACCCCCTATTTCGGTTATGACCTCGTTTTCCGTATTTTATGCTTTGCATACTCAGTACATATTATCGCCCCCCCTTTCTTCGGGGGCTGCGTTTCATGCCGCACAGGTACACCTAGGTGAGCAGAAGGTATCAGTAGAAGATGTTCCAGCGGGATTGGCGAGCTCCATCTTTTTCCGGAGCGCTGCCGAGTCAGATTAACATGTTATGGTATCTTGTTTTGTGTTAGAGACTTTGCAGACGATGTTGTCGTGGGTATGAGTTGTCGGTTATGTAAGCGGCTATGTAAGCCGATGTATTATTACGCATTGTATTATTAAGTATTATATGTTGTATTTTATTCGATTCGAAAAATAAAAAAATAAAAAGTGTAAAGCATGTTTTTGTTTTCCGAAAATTTTTCATTACGTACTTATGGTTTGGCTAAGGGCCCGAGTATGGCTACGAGTGTTACGAAGAGTTCTGCGGTTCGCTCGGCCCTAGGTAAGGGTCGGGTGCCCATCACACCCTATCGGATTAAGGGTGTGACAGTTTGGATTATCTTGGAGAGCAGAAGAGGTATGCAATTCTTGGCCCTTCCTTCTTTTGGCATGCCTTAGTCGTAAATAAGCTATGACACGAGCCTCGAGGAAATTCTACTCTCGCGATCCGACCATGTCTGTGATTCTTATTTGTTTCTTGTTATTCGTATGCTTGATATGATGAAATATTGGCCCATATGTCTTTGGAATATTTGATTTTCAAAAGTTGCATAAAAGTTTGGTTTTTAAAGGAGTTTTGTTCCTAAATGATTCCGAAAACTACGAAAGTCCGTAACTGTCACATACAGAACCGGATCGCTTCGATATGCTCAAAAATGATTCCATGATGTATGATGACTATGTTTTTCATAGGCGGGCCGGCTCGGGTTGACACCGTCCGTGGGTCCGGCGACTTTCCTTTACGTACTTTCGATGACTTTTGCGAATATGATATGACTATTATCCCGATTTCAAGTATGATCAGTTTACCTACCTTTTAAGTTTATGATAATAATCTTATGCACATGGTTTCGGTACGTAAGTATGATTTCTGAAGTTCGGTTTGATATGTTCCCGAGTGCTGTTCGGAAGAAAATCTGATTTGACTACTGTTTTGGCTTATAAACGATGGTTCGTTTCGATTAACCTATTAAGTCTTTGAAATTGTTTTAAACCGTGTTTGGTTACTCATAACTTTGTTCGTGTATTCTATTGTTACATTTTTCGCCAAGTCCCGGGCCGGTTATGTTATCGTACGCACTATACTGTATTCTGAAATATAACAAGTATTCTGAATTATGATGTGTATTTCAAAACATGATGTGATACGAAGTCTGATATGATATGATGGTCTGATTTACCGATGCGTATTCCGGAGTATGATGTGTCCAGTTCGCCGAGCCCCTTTTCGGCCGGGAACCGCGCATATATTATGGTGTTATGACGTGTCCCAGACGCCGAGCCCCTTTCGGCCGGCATCGTGTATATATGCTACGTTATATGCTATAAGTATGGATTCTAGAATATGATCAGTTGGAATCAGAGCCGGTGGTGGGGCAAACCCAATGGTGGGGCAAACCCAATGATGAGGCAAAATTCCACATTGGTTTAGGCAAATCCCACATTGGTTTAGGCGAATCCCACATCGGTTAATGTCAGCTCATATGATAAGATATGATGTTATGATGTGCTTCGGTATGTATATGTATGATCTGTATTTCAGGAGTAAGCGTGTTGAGCATTCGATTATTATATTGGTCTTCTATCCGTTGCATGACTTGCGTGTCGGATGACAAAGCATTTTGGTATTCTCGTTATTATGTTCACTTTCCGTACCCTCGTTTCGATTATGACTCGTATTTGTTACTATATCTTCCGCTGTGCATACTCGGTACATATTCCGTACCGACCCCGCTTTCGGGGTCGCGTTTCATGCCATCGAGTACGGACGTACGGTTCGGTGATCCGCCGATCCAAGACACCTATCCCGTTGTTGGAGAGCTCCCTATCTCGGAGCTACATTTTGGTATATATTCTCCCGTTGTGTATGTATTTGGCATTCGGGGGTACGGCGGGGCCCGTCCGTCGCTACATGACCTCGGTTGATACGTACAGAGGTCTATAGACATAGATGTGGGTTATGTATAGTTTTGTTCGGATGCGACGTGCGAGTTGTATTTGGGCGGCCCATCCGCCGTGGCAGCCTTGCTCGCCGTATACAGTATGCTTGGATACGTTATGTATATTTTGACGTGCCTTGCGACACGCGCGAAATATATGTTTGTATGCGTCGGTTTGGGCCACGTTTGATAATTATATAGGTATATAGTCGTTTGTATGCCGAATGCCAGTTGAGCGCGTATGGGTGCCCGGCTCGGGCACTAGTCACGACCCCCCACGGGGTTGGGTCGTGACGAAGTAGTATTAGAGCGCTCGTCCTCGAATGTCTACGCACCATGTCTCGTAGAGAGTCTTATTTATTGGTGTGTTGTGCACCACATCTATAAACGAGAGGCTACGGGGCATTTAGGATGTTATCTTTCTTTACGATCTTAGATCGTACGATAGAGCCGTATATTCGGGATGACCCCCTCCCCAACGGATTGTTATGATTTTGCCGATGCCTCCGAGAAGACCACCTGCCTAGAAGGGCAAGTCTACGACGAGGGGACCGGCCCAGGCCCGGAGAGTTACCGGGGCCCACGCCGAGTCCGTGCCGCAGGTTGTGCCCCCGATGCCCGGTTCTGCTACCCCGCCCGATGCATCGCAGGGATTTGGAGCGACCCGTGCGCCCGGGACGAGTGGGCGTGTCACCCCGATCTTGATCAGGGTGTGATGGGCACCCGACCACCCGTGGGCCGAGCGTGTAACCCTCGACTCTTATTCCATCGTAATTTTTTTTTCTAAGTCTAATATACATGACAAAGCTTACTAAAATATTCTTTGTTGTTTTCGAGCCAATCGAATTTATAGCCGTATAACGCTTATATCATAATACAAACCACGTTAACATTGGCCCCGGTGAGCCACCGTGACAGACCGATTTCTCGGGTACTCACGACTCGTAACGCAAAGTCTGCTTGTAATCGAAATCCGGCACGTGCTACTCGGCTCGCTACACTCCGGGCCAAATGGAGCTTGCCAACCACCGGAACATCTTCTATATTAACTTCGGACCGTCCGGTGTACCGCGGCATGAACGCGACCCCCCGAAAGAAGGGGTCGAAGACGAGCGATATGCGAGTATGTAAGACATGAACAATAATACGAACAGAACATAAATATGAACACCAATACCATGATTATGAAATGTTTGTGATAAGATAAGAGGATAACTTTGTACATATGGACGGTGAATCGCGTAGAAATATAAGGCATATCATAGATTGACGAAAGCCCCATGTGCGTGCCGAGCGAAGGCGAGGATACCACGCATGCCTAGCCTTACGCTTTCTTTTGTTGAACACGGTGTTTTTTTATTCTTGTACATAGAAAAGAATACTTTTCGGAAAACGGGACTTTTT
>NW_026721160.1:0-8784 GCF_029784015.1 Lycium ferocissimum
CTAACTATAATCAGCCCACAACGAACATAATCAGGACTTATACATATAGAAAGGCACGGCATCGCGTATACATTTATACATATCGCACATAAGCCTGGGAACATTCAAACCACAAACACAACTGAACTGTAACTACCCACAACCTACACATATGTCTACAGGCCTCAAGAGTAACGATAGAATCATACGACGATGTGCCGCCGTACCCCCCCCGAATAGATATATATATATACAACGGAAGAGTCCGTACCAAATATAGGCTCCGGAACAAGGGAGCACTCCAAGATAGCCAGAATGGATGTCCTAAAGCGGTGGATCACCAAAACGATCGTCCGTACCTCGCGGGCATGAAACGCGCCCCCCGAAGAAAGGGGGTCGGTGCGAAATATGTCGAGCATGTAAAGCATGAAACACGAGTAAACAAGATCATACCGAAATAAGGCAGTGTAGAAAATTAGTACGATAACCAGAAAACTATAAGGCTTGTCTTTGAAATATAAATCATGCATGTCAAAAACATACCCAGCCCATTATGTGACTGAGTGACATAAGAAAATAAACATCATGTACATATGCATGCATAACGTGTCCCGGCCCTCTAGTGAGGGACTCGGTAAGTAAAATCATCATATACATGTACATATAGCGTGTCCCGGCCCTCTAGTGAGGGACTCGGTGAATGTAGTCATCATATGCTATCCTGGCCGCTATCCCCATATCATCACATCATCATATACATATATATATATATAGCGTGTCCCGGCCCTCTGGTGAGGGACTCGGTGAATAATGCAGTGGAGTTGCACGAATGCGTGTCCTGGCCCGGGACTCAGTGAAGGACATATTGAGGCTGGCACGAGCAGAGTAGTGAGAAATCATATGCACATAAATCATCATTACAGACTCGATGGATAAGTAAGTAGTCGACGCTCGAGAGTTAAAACAGTAATCATGTTAAGTTCTTTCAAAAAAAAGTCTTTAGGATTATACAAAGGAAAATCTCGGGGACCACGGATATGCATCAAAGAAATCCGGGCCCGCCCATGAAAGTTAGAGTCATTATTCGTTATAGAATCTTCTACGAATGTTTCGGAGCGATCTGGTTCCGTCTATGAAAGTTAGGGACATTTTTCGACATAAAATCCTTTTGGAACAAAACTCTTATTACGACATTTGAAATCCAATCGTACAAAAGACATAAGGACCATAATTCTACTACATTGAGAATGCCAACATTAAGAGGTGAATAAGAATCGTAGACATGCTCGGATCGTAAGAATAGAGTTACCCCGAGGCTCGTTGTTATATCCCGCATTTCGTACGTTGGGACAATTCGGATTTACTGTGATAAGTTAGAGACAAGACCATTTCGGGATATGAAGTTGGGACTTTTGACCTTCGGTTTCGTTTTAAAACCTAATGTGTTCATGAATTTGTTGGCATGGAACACTTTGGAAAATTTGGGACCAAAAGTGATATAATTGGAACTTGCAAATCATGCAAATATGTGGGCCATGTGTTGGAGCAATAGAAATTGAACACAAATTATGTGGGCCATTTCCAAATACCACACGGCCAAGGGACAATTGTGCACTTCATATAATCGCAAAAGATGATCAACTAGTCTTCATTATTCATTCCAACACTTAGCAAAAAAATAGAAGTTGAAGAACTCCCTTAAGGAAGCTCTCGGCCAAGAGAGAAAAAAATCAACTTCCATTCAAGCCATCCAAAAATTATTTTGTTGATGTTAACCCACTATTTTGAGGTCCCTAAGTAGCGTGGAAGTGTTGTTGGAGCGATCAACCCGTTAGTTTTCATCCTTGGAAACCCTAGCCTCTTGTGAAGTGGAAGGAAAAAGGTAAGAATTTATCATGTTTTATGTGTTATAAAGGTTGTATGTATGTTGTAGTATGCTAATATGGATGAAAATCATGAAAAATAGTATGTTGGAAGTGAGTTGTGTGCATGGTGTGCTAGCCGTGCAAGTGGGTGTGTGTTGTGTTGTGTTGAAGTTATGCATTAAAGCTTAGTAGCATGTTGTGATTGTTGTAGAGTGGAGTAAGGAATGAGAATCATCTTTGTATGTTGGTGGGAGGTGTTGGTCGAATGTAGGCCATTCACGTAACAAGAAATGAATTAATATCGCTTAATGTTTTAGTCGTCGTCGTTATGAATTCTATGTTGGAAATGAATGTGTAATGATTCAAATTGATGTTGTAATTGTTGCGGACTGATTTGAAGATTATTGCGTATTTAATGTAAATTGTATATTGATGAGAATAGCATTGTTAGAATGTGAATTGTGGAGGCAAATCATGATTTGAAAATGGGGAATGTGTTAAAGTGAGGTTCTCGGGTTTGGGGACTGATTTCGGGTGGATTGGAGAAATTATTGGATTGTTTGAAATGTTGTATGAATTGCTTGGAATGTCTTTAAATATTGTTGGTATAGGTTCGGGTTAGTATTTGAATGTATAAGCGTCGATGTTGGCTTGAAGGTAAGCCGTTTTATTGAATTTATGGATGTTGTTGAATGATGGAAAAGAGGCTTATTAATGTTATATTGTCTTCCGGATTGGTTATTGATGTTGCTAGGTTGGTTGTTGTTGTTGTTATTGATTGATTTGGCCGAGTTAAATTCTCGGGGTGGCCTATTTACAGGGGAAATGATGCCCAAATTTCTGTAGAATTTAGTGTTAGTTTGGAATTAAATGCCTAAACGTCCATAGCTAATGTTTGGCATATTATGACTTGTTTGTAGACCTTGGGCAGCCCGAGACGTAGGTTGGATTTATTTTGAGTTTGAGATAGCGTTGGGTGCGTTCGAGGTATGTAAAGCTCCATTCTTTCTTCTTTGGCATGCCTAGTTACAAATAGACAATGACACGAGCCTCGAGAAAATTCTATTCCCGCAATCCGAGCATGTTTATGACTCCTATTCGTTCCTTGGAAATTCGTATGTTGGTATGATGAAATAATGGCCTTTATGCCTTTGAAATATTTGATTTTCAACTTTTGCACAAAAAGTTTGGCTTTTAAAGGTTCCGTAACTACGAACGCTCGTATCTTTCACAGAAAGGCTCGGATTGCCTCGATATGCTCAAAAATGATTCCTTGATGTATGATGATTATGTTTTCCATAGGCGGGTCGGCTCGGGTCGACACCGTTCGTGGGTCCCGACTCTCCTTGTGTACTTTCGACGATTTTGAGAGGATAGGATATGACTATTATTTCGATTTCAAGTACGATCAGTTTACTTATCTTTTGAATTTGTAACAATGATGCGATAACATAGGACGACTATGATTTTCGTAGGCGGGCCCGGATTGGGGCGACGCTCATCCGTGGGTCCCGCGACTTTTCTTTGTGTAGTACTAATGACTTTTTGAAAAGAACTTAATATGATTACCTTTGCGACTCCTGAGTATGATTATATATTTGTTTGTTGAGCCTAAAATGTTGATTCGTATACTTATGATTCCGATACGTGACTATGATCTCTGAAGTTTGGTTTGATATGTTCCCGAGTGGTATTCGGAAGAAAATCTGATTTGACTATTGTTGTGGCTTATAAACGATGGTTCGTTTTGATTAACTTATTAAATCTTTGAAAATGTTTTAAACCGTATTTGGTTACTTATATGCGCTTGCGCATTCCGTTATTACTTCTTTCGCCGAGACCGGTGTCGGTTATGATATCGTGCGCACTATGTGATGTTGACCGGCTGGTACACGACCGTATGTGCATATGAGATATTACCGCTGGGTTCCTGGCCGCGGTATATGTGATATTACCGCTGGGTTCCTGGCCGCGGTATGCGTATATGTGATATTACCGCTGGGTTCCTGGCCGCGGTATGTGTGTATATGTGTGGTATGTGATAGGTGATGATGTGATGATACAATATGATATGGGGTATGATGTATGATAATATGACGGTACGTTATGATTATTATGTTATATATGGATCGGCCGTATGTTCCTCACGAATCGGGTAATGTCGACTCGTATGGTATGTTTGATTTCCGTATATATGAGGCGTAAATATTTTTCAAAAGAAAGCGAAGCATTTTGACATCCCGCGATTATCTATTTGTCTTCCGTACCGCTTATGTATAATTTGGATGTCGTACGTAAGTACTTGGTATTCGGCTTATTATGCTCGCGATCGGTACACTTTACTTCGGTATTATGACTTCGTTTTACGTACTTCTTGCTTTGCATACTCGGTACATATTCCGTATGACCCCTTTCTTGTGTCGGCGTTTCATGCCCGCGGTACTGATTCGAGATACGCGTTTTGGTGATCCGCGTGGATTCCCATTCTGTTCAGAGTGCTCCTTTGTTCTGGAGCCGATATTTTGGGTATATATTCTCTCGATGTATATGATTATGTTTATTCACGGTACGGCGGGGCCCCGTCCCGTCATGTCGGTTCTCGTTGTTGTATTAGAGGTACGTAGACATAGATGTGGGTTATGTGCCGTTCGGTTCGGATGCGTTGAGTAAGTTGTGTTTGGGCGGCCACGTCCGCCGTGCCGGCCTTCATGGCTGCGTGTATGTATGCTTTGTTACGTTATATATATTATGATAGCCTTTTTGGCGGCTTTTGTGCGATTTATATGTTTGTATGTGGAGTTTGGAACCACGTATGATCTACATGTCGGTATAGATTGTTTGTATCTCTCGATTTCGGTTATTGAGTGCGTATGGGTGCCCGGCTCGGGCACTAGTCACGGCCTACGGGGTTGGTTCGTGACGAAGTGGTATCGGAAGCGAGTTCGTCCTCGGAATGTCTACGCATCGTGTCTAGTAGAGTCTTGTTTATCGGTGTGTTGTGCACCGCATCTACATAAACGGAGGCTACGGGACATTTAGGGTGTTATCTTTCCTTCGATCTTAGATCGTGCGATAGAGTTTGTGTTATCGGGATGACCTTCTACGACAAAGTGTTATGATTTCGCCGATGCCTCCGAGGAAGGCCACGGAGCCTGAGAAGGCAAGTCTATAGCGCCACCGGACCGAGACCGGCCGGGCCGGATAGCTACTTAGGGCTCGTGCTCGGTTGAGCCGGAGATGGTGCCTCCGACGGCTAGTTACGCACGCCGCCGGTATCGGAGGGATTTGGAGCGACCACGGTGCCGCACGGGCGGCTCCACCGCCGGCTCCCGTGACACCGATGCACGTACCTCTACCCCCCCGCCGGGGGGCGGAGGATGGGACCCGCGAGAGCGATCCAGTTATTGACCCGGTTGGTAGCGAGGGCGGGTCCACGAACGAGGAGCGGGGGGAGGATCGTGCGGACGGGCGCGACGGTCGGAGAGGGCCGTGATTTTACGCTTTGTGGGCCACCGAGTTTTTCGTGTCGAGACCGCGGAGGACCCTCATGAGTTTGTCCGACAGATGCAGAGTACCCTGCGATTGATTAGTGCTTCTGAGACGAGTCGGTTGAGATGGCGTCATCTAGGTTGCACGATGTAGCCGGCTAGTGGTACGAGTCGTGGATGCTTTGTCCGAAGCGAGGGTGCCCCTCAACCGTATGGGGCGAGTTTATTGAGGCTTTGCGGCCCGTTTACGCACTCCGGAGGTGAGGGCGAACGGGGTAGGCAGTTCCTGTTGTTCGCGGGAGAGCGAGCCGGTTCGGGAGTACGATTTAGAGTTCGATTCGGCTTCGGAAGATATGCGCCTATATATGTTGCGCACTTGGTGACCGGATGCACCGATATATGGTAGGGGGTGGACGGTACTTCGTTGGCCGGCTGATTGGTGTTGGCGGCCCAGCCCGGTATGGATATTGCCCATATACAGGCCCATGCCCAGGGCATGAAGGATAGACGCAGAGGGCACCAGCCTGACCGGGATTATGACCAGGGCCAGCCTAAGAGGACCAGATCCGCGGCATATTCTGGGGAGTCTCGAGGCAGGCGTCCTCGGGCGGCCCCGGGGAGAATATCCTCCCCGGCCGGCGCTGAGGCTTACCCCGGCTCCCGGGCCGGAACCCCGAGATGGTGCGGGGTATTTAAAGGCGGCGCGAGCTCCGGTGGCTTCGGGCTCGCGCGGTTGACGAAGGGTCCCGGCCAGTTGAGGCCACCCCCCCGATGTCCTTGCGTAGGGGGCGCGCCACTCGGGGGGGATTGTCGTCGTGCCACGGGTGCTTGATTTACTCCGTGGCCGCGGGGCCACTATATGAGAGATTGTCCGCTCGGGGGCGGTGCGGGGGGAGCGGCTCGGCCCCTAGGGTCGGTTGCCGGTTCGTCTTCGCCTTAGTAGCTATGCGCCCGGGCGGGGCGTATGCCCGACGCGTGACAAGCCGTGGCGAGCCTCCCGATTCGGCGGTCCATCGAACCGGCTATATGCGTTGACCGTGGACGAGGATCGGGGAGGCGCCGTCGGATGCGGGTGGTAATTTAGACTCTTTAATTGGTTATCTTGATTGATGTATGAAGCTGTATGTGATAAGCGTGAGAGAAACTCCCCCGAACTGTTTGTAAGACCCATAATATTAATTTAACATTCGAGGACGAATGTTCTAAATGGGGAGAGGATGTTATATCCCGCATTTCGTACGTTGGGACAATTTGGATTAACTGCGATAAGTTAGAGACAAGACCATTTCGGGATATGAAGTCGGGACTTTTGACCTTCGGTTTCGTTTTAAAACCTAATGTGTTCATGAGTTTTTTGGCATGGAACAATTTGGAAAATTTGGGACCAAAAGTGATATAATTGGAACTTGCAAATCATGCAAATATTTTGCCCTTGGCCGTGTGGTATTTGGAAATGGCCCACATAATTTGTGTTCAATTTCTATTGCTCCAACACATGGTGTGGGCCAAGGGACAATTGTGCACTTCATATAATAGCAAAAGATGATCAACTAGTCTTCATTATTCATTCCAACACTTAGCAAAAAAATAGAAGTTGAAGAACTCCCTTAAGGAAGCTCTCGGCCAAGAGAGAAAAAAATCAACTCCATTCAAGCCATCCAAAATTATTTTGTTGATGTTAACCCACTATTTTGAGGTCCCTAAGTAGCGTGGAAGTGTTGTTGGAGCGATCAACCCGTTAGTTTTCATCCTTGGAAACCCTAGCCTCTTGTGAAGTGGAAGGAAAAAGGTAAGAATTTATCATGTTTTATGTGTTATAAAGGTTGTATGTATGTTGTAGTATGCTAATATGGATGAAAATCATGAAAAATAGTATGTTGGAAGTGAGTTGTGTGCATGGTGTGCTAGCCGTGCAAGTGGGTGTGTGTTGTGTTGTGTTGAAGTTATGCATTAAAGCTTAGTAGCATGTTGTGATTGTTATAGAGTGGAGTAAGGAATGAGAATCATCTTTGTATGTTGGTGGGAGGTGTTGGCCGAATGTAGGCCATTCATCTAACAAGAAATGAATTAATATCGCTTAATGTTTTAGTTGTCGTTGTCACGACCCAACCCCGTAAGAGCGTGACTAGTGCCGATGCGGGGCACCAAACACACCTATCAAACGCTATCACAAGGTATATCAAACATATCCAAGTATCCAACGAGAAGAGACAAGGCTATGTCTCAAATTTAGATAATTTCCCGAGAAAAATTTCGGAGAGTTTCCTTTGTTTTACGGACTATCAAATTAACCCCCGCACGAGAAAATGCCAACAAAGGCCACGCGGGGCCAACAACACAACATATATACACATATGCGGACTGGCCGCCGCGCGGCGCGGGATCGCCAAACACAACATATACAAACACAACCGTACGAAAGTAGGCACAACCCACAAACATGTCCACGGACCTCTAACGAACGGACAAAATCATATGACGGGACGGGGCCCCGCCGTGCCGGCAAACAAATGTATACACCACGGACGAATATGTACCAAAGGTAGGCTCCGGAATAAGAAGCACTCAGACCGATGAAAATCCTAGGCCGGCGGATCACCAAAATGTGCGCGGGCATGAAACGCGACCCCGACGAAAGGAGGGGTCGGTACGAATATATGCGAGTATGCAAAGTAGAAATATACAATATATCAAATACGAGTCATAATCGAAGCGGAAATACGAGAAAGTAAGTACATATCCAAAATACCAAAACGTTTACTTATTAATAATATTTTTCTCAAGAAAACGAATTATGCATAGGACTCGGTGTCACACCACATACCGCGGTCAAAATCGCGGCACTATCACATCACATAACATACCGCGGTCAAATACCCAGCGGCAATATCACAGAACATACCGCGGCCAAATACCCAGTGACTAATATCAACGAACATACCGCGGCCAAATACCCGGCGGCTATATCACGTAACATAACATACATAACATAACATAACATACGCGGCCAAATACCCGGCGAGCAATATCATATAATCGGCATACAAATCATTATTACAAACCCAATAGATAACCAAAGCGTACTATTATTTCCAACCCAAGGAAATAGTCAATTAAAATTTTCTCAAGAATGTCACTCGAAAGCATATCAAGCCAAACTTGAAAGCATAATCCCAGTATCAAAATCACATGCATATGAGCAAATAAATAATTAAGCTACCTTTCAAAATCCAATGACCAAATATATTTACAAACATCGGAAAGTGCGAAAACAAGTTTGATTTATCGAATTAGTACACCAAAGCTACGATACGCCTCAAATCGTCCTTATGTGTTAGTTGTATTATCAAACTCAATAAAGTAGTTAAAATAACTATTTTATAGTAATCGGGCGATGGTCAAAAGTTCTCTTTCGAAATCTCGCAAACATACCAAAGATAAGTAAAATAGTC
>NW_026721161.1:0-11326 GCF_029784015.1 Lycium ferocissimum
GAGATACCCTTCAAAGTTGACAAAAATCCGCCCCGCGTTTCTCAAATTTTCGTCGAACTTATTTTCTTCAATTTGCTCAATCCCGAAATATTCCGAAATTCTCCATACATGATATTTATCACTTATTACACTAATAATGGCCATGTTCCTGTTTCAAAATATTCTTTCCCGATTACGACTTACGAGATCGAATTCACCACTTTTTCTTTGTTGTTACGTACTTTCCGGCTTGTGCCTTTCAAAACATCTCATTACTACGATGAGGTACATGTAAAACTCATGCTCTGAAAACGCGGGGTATAACAATTTGGACATTTCTTTCGCAATTCATGCGCTTTTGGTTCAATCTTACTGAATGAATAGTAACTATTTTCAATCTCGGATTTCTGGGAGAGGGATTGTCCCCGAGGTACGTATTCAAGCCTACCATATCTAAGACATGCCAAGAAAGGAAGGGGAAACCTTACATACCTTTTACGCTTCTTTAGCTATTCCGAATTCACGTCGCAATCTCGTCCAAAAGCGTATTGGTCATATTTACCAAAACTCTTATTAGGGTTCGTAGAGTTAGAATCTTAAGAAACAGCTGCGAAATTTCAAAAAGTAACGCTTCCTTTGTAAATATACCATCCTCTAAACATTCAATATAGCCAAATTTCTATCAACCACAATCCGGAATTCAAAACCCGGCCAAACTATTAGCCACAATTCCAACAACAATACTAACAATTTCCAAATTCAATCAATTTACTACTTCTTCCAAAACTTTCCAACTTCAATGAAAATAATAACAACCTCATAATTTACATTCCAACAACACCATACTAATCATAGTGTCTTTCATGCATACAAGAACATTACATTACATTCCATTCATATAACTTCTAAAACAAGTCTCCATTACTACAACTTCATTAAGGTTCCTAGACATTCATTAACAACATAGAGTCCACAACATAACAACAAGCAAAACACTAAATAAAATTGACTCATTTTCTTCCATATTTCACCACAACCACACGGCCACACTAGCCCACACATGCACGGTCACACACTCAACACACACGGCCAACACCAACATGCACACTACAACCTTTCCAAATTCATTCAACTTTCATTATCAACATCGTATCCACAACAACAACAACCAAACACTAATTAAAATAATTGAAGCATGACTCCTACACACATATATATATACACGGCCATGTACTATATTTCTCTCCTTCATGAATTTCATCCATTTCCATGCACCACAACATATTTACGCATCCATAACATATAAGAAAAGTTCAAACCTTACCTTTTTGCTTAGTTCTTCCACTTGCTTGAATTTCCAACTTGCATGAACTTGTGCTTTTCTTGCTCTAATGAACCCTCCACCTTGTTAAGCACCCTTTACTTGGTAGAAAATGATTTTTTGAAATTTTTTTTGCAAATTTTCTTGGAAATTTTCTCTATGGCCGAATGGCCTAGGGAGTTTTTCTCCTCTCTCTCTTGTTCTTGCTTTCTCTTGAAATTTCTAGAGAATTAGGGAGCAAAGATGACTTAGTCATCTATTTAATTGGAGAATTAAATCTCCACTTGGGCCTAGCCCATGTCATGGCCGGTTGGGCCCTTCTCTTTTTAAAAAAAACTTCAAGCCCACTTTGTATTTTGGCTAGTTCTTGCAATTTATGAAAACAACTTTTCCGAATTCCAAATTTTCCCTTCGTCTTCTTCCGTATTTCCCCGAGTCATATTGCGAATTTCCCTTTTATACCCTTGACCTTTCTTAAAATTTCCGCTTCTAAATCCTTTATAAGCAACTCATACGCTTAACAGAACAAAAGTAAGACCTTGTTTGGCATCTTCCCCGCAATTACCTTCACTATCCGATTGCACAAAATGCGGGATATAACATTAAATTCTCGGGGATGTCCAATTTATAGGGGAAGTGCTGCCGAAATTTCTGTAGAAAAAGTAATGGCTTGGAATTGGATTCTTCGATGTTTATGACTAATATCCAGTATCTATTGATGTTGTGTAGACCTTGGAGAGTCGGGACATGAATTCGGATTAGCTTAGGAAGCGGCTAAGGTATGTAAAGTTCGCCCCTTCTTTCTTTGGCATGTCTTAGTTAAAAATAAGTTATGACACGAATTACGAGGTAACTCTGCTCTTGCGGTCCGAGCATGTTTATGATCCATATTTGTTCTTGATATTCATATTCTTAATGTAGTCAAATTATGGTCTTTATGTTTTTCGCATGAATGGATTTCAAAGATTGCATAAAAATTGTTTTCAAAAAGAGTTTGTTTCCTAAACGACTCCGGAACTACGAACGTCCGTAACTTTCGCATAAAGGCTCGGATCGCCCCGATTTGTTCGTAGAAAGTTTGAAAATGAATAATGTTCGTAACTTCCCGAGGCGGACTCGGGTTGGTTTGGAATATGATTATGATCCTTGTGGTTTTGTTAACACGTTTATGATATGCTATGTTTCCGAATAACGTCGAAAGATATTTGATATAACTATGGTCCGATTTTCAAATGACATTTCGTTTGGATTACTTCATCGAGTCTGTGATTATGATTTTATATGCATATGGTTTCTCACTACTCTGCTCGTGCAAGCTCAATATGTCTTTCACCGAGTCCCGGGCCGGGTACGCATTCGTGCACATTCGTTCGCATTGTTCACCGAGTCCCTCACTAGAGGGTCGGGTACTCTATATATGTATATATGATGATATGATGATATGATGATGTGATGAGGTGGAGATGGCGGCCATGATGGCATACCGAGTCCCTTGCTAGCGGGGTCGGGACACGCTATTCACCGAGTCCCTCACTAGAGGGCCGGGTACGGTATGTATATATGTATATATGCATGCATACATGATTATGATATGATTTTACTCACCGAGTCCCTCACTAGAGGGCCGGGTACGGTATATATGTACGATGATATGACGACATGATTATGATAAGATTTTACTTACCGATATATGTATATGCATGACAAATGTTCTCAAAAGGCAAGTCTTATGATTTTCTGTACTCTTTACTTCAGTGTGATTCCGCTTACTACATTTCATGCTTTACATACTCAGCACATATTCCGTACTGATCCCCTTTCTTCGGGGGCTGCGTTTCATGCCGCGCAGGTACATCCAGATGAGTTGAAGACGTTAGCAGAAGATGTTCCAGCGGGATTGGCGAGCTCCAGTTGCTCCGGAGTCTTTTGCCAAGTTAAAGTATCATGTTATAGTATCATGTTCTATGTTAGAGACTTTGCAGACAGTGTTGTGGGTATTAGATGTCGGTTATGCAAATGGCTATGTAAGCCGATGTATTATTATGCGTTGTGTTATAAGTTTCATATGTTGCAAGATTTTATTTGATTTGATAAAACGAAAAGCATATTGTTCTTTGATAAATATATATATATATATATATATATATATATATATATATATATATATATATATATATATATATATATATATATTTGTGTCATGATTTGAAAGCCAGCGTGATTATGAGTATTAGGTGAGTCAGCGGGTTCGCTCGGCCCTAAATAAGGGTAGGGTTCCCATCACACCCTAACAGAAATTAGGGTGTGACACTTAATAATCTAATCATGGTTAATTAACCCCTAATCTCCATTAATATTTCCATACCAATTAAAATTTATAAGCAACTTGTGCATAAAAAGAATCGGAGGTTAAAAGTCTCTATCTCGTATCCCAAAATAGTCTTGTCCTTAAACTTATCGCGATTAGCTTAAAATATCCCAATGTACAAAAATACGGGATATAACAATCTCAAAGACATTCGATGTTACACGAGAAAGTTGCCAAGAGAAGGCAAGGCATACGATAAGTATCGGAAGAGATTTACGAGTATAGAATTAATGATAACTTAATGATGTTTTGGAGAAGAGTCATAACATCCCTTAGATTGTTAATGAAGTGCTAAACAAGTGTCAAGAAGGTTCCATAAGGATTGGAGATCAAACGAACGACGAAGATCATTTCAGGGAAAAAGGGTTATACGACCAACTTATACGGTCCATATAACATTATACGGTCCGTATAAGGGTCCGTATAACACCCAGCAGAGATGATGATTGCTTAGTGGTGAACCACGACTACTTATTCAGGCCGTGCAATGTTCCACGGACGGTATAAGTGTCCGTGGAAGTCCCGACTGGCTGAGTAAGTTCAATTATATAAATGTGATCTCACTTCACTAATTTCATTTTCCACACTTCTTCATCTCTCTCAAGACCTCTAGAAGGTTCCACATACTTCATCTACAAGAAAACAAAGGAAAACAAAGATCAATAGCAAGAATTCAAGTGAACCAAGTGTATGAAACACATTAAAGTTCATCCAAGCCAAGAAATTCCAAGAGAAGTGAACTAGGGTTTTGGTGCAAAAGAAGTATTTCCACTCAAGGCTTATTCTTCCACTGTATAAGGTCATTTTTATGGTATTTTCATGATTTTTGAGGTATTGAAAAGTTGAAACACTTGGATTGTATAAGGAAATAGGAAATGGGTCATGAATGCAAGAATAGTGTCATTTTTTAATAGAAGCTTGGATTGAATTGTGGATATTGATATGTTGTGATTGTAAATATGTTATGAATGACATTTAGAATGTGGGATAAGCATTATATGTGAGAAAACGTAATAGTGAACTATGACCATGATTATGGAGAAATTGAAGTGAAATTGTGAAATGTGGATAATGTAGATGAATGATAATTGTTGCCTATAGTATTGTGATTGTTGTTATGGATGTTTGGGAGTTGATACGGACTATGGGGAAAGTTGTATAAACAAAGAAAATGCTGCCCAATTTTCTCTGCCATTAGTAAGCACGTTCGTATAATCGATTAGCTAATGTTGATGCGAATTCTCTTGAAGGCAGAAACGTGAACGTTGAAGAAGAGAAATCAAGCGATAGAATTGTTAAACGAAAGAGGTATGTAAGGCTAGTCCTTTCTTTCTGAGGCATGACTCTATGGTATGAATCTTTCTATCTTTCTATGACTTCTCTACATATATGTATATATCGAAAATGATGAGTCTACATTATAAAGAGCTCTCATGAGATAAAGTTAAGAGGTATGTTATGAATATGATGATGAGCCCAAGTCTAGAGACCCTAAAAGCTCATAATATGATGTTTCTACAAAGCTAATGACCTTCATATGATTCTTTGATATTATTCATTGTTGCTAGACCCACCTTATGATGTTAGTCCCTTCCTTCTAAGGCATGATTTTCCCTCCTTCTCCATGAATTTCCTACATTCCGAAGAACTAAGAGTCTATGTTCATAAATAGCCATATGAGATAAAGGTAAGGGATACATTATGAGCACGATAATGATGACGATGAGTCTATGACTATAAGGAGCTACATATGTATAAGATAAAGAAAAGAGGTAAGACACGAGTATGATAATGAACGATGATGATGAGTTTAAGTCTAAAAAGTCCTAAAGTAAGATATGTGTCACGACCCAACCCCGTAGGCCGTGACTAGTGCCCGAACTGGGCACTCGTACCCACTTATCATTAATAATCAGATCATAGCAAATATGATGAAAACTTATACGTTTAGAAAGGCACGACACCGCGCACACATTTATATACAAATATCATACGCACAACCTGGGGATATACAGAACACAAATGCAACCGAACACTGCTACCCACAACCCACACTTATGTCTACAGGCCTCTAACAGTAATGACAGAACCATATGACGGGACAGGGCCCCGCCGTACCCTGAATAAATAAATACACATATAACAAAAGAGTCTGTACCAAAATCTGGGCTCCGGACAAAGGAGCTCTCCAAAGTAGCTGAGTAGGGATCCTAAGCTGGCGGCTCACCCAGACGAGTATCTGCACCTGCGCGGCATGAAACGCAGCCCCCGAAGAAAGGGGGTCAGTACGAAATATGTATTGAGTATGTAAAGCATAGAATACAATAAATAGAACCCTAACTGAACTGGACTATATCGAAATAAGTATAGAAATCAGGGAATCAAAAACTTGCCTGTGAATCATATATCATGTATGTCCATATCATATCATTAAGTCATTATGCACATATAACGTACCCGGCCCTCCAGTGAGGGACTCGGTAAATAAATCATGTAAGCATCATGTATAGTGATCATGTAATCATATGCATATGCCGTACCCGGCCCTCTAGTGAGGGACTCGGTGAATAGGATCATCAAGTGCCATCCTGGCCGCCATCCCCATATCATCACATCAGCATATCATCATATATGTATATATAGCGTACCCGGCCCTCTAGTGAGGGACTCGGTGAACAATGCAATGAGACTGTGCACGAATACGTACCCGGCCCGGGACTCGGTGAAAGAGGTAACAACCATATGCACGAGCAGAGTAGTGAGGAACCATATGCACACAAATCATTTCAAGACTCGATAGAATAAAATAAATTAAGCGAACCATCATTTAGGAATTGGAACAATAGTTACATCAAATACCTTTCAGACACTACTCGGAACATGTCAGACCGGACTTAGAGATCATAATTACATATCGAAGTCACATGCGTAGCAATCCTTATTTAAAACGCATACAAATCATAATTCTAAACCTACCAAATAAGTAGGGAATCCATACTCGGAGATCAAGGTAAAAAATAGTACAAAATCTCTCTTAAAGGTCATTAAGGATAATCATAGAAAAGTCGCGGGCCCCACGGACGGGTGCCGACCCCGTCCGAGCCCGACTATGAGAGTTAGGGGAATGTTATGTCTTATGAAGTTACCTATTATGTTTCGGGCGATCCGAGCTCATATGCAAAAGTTACGAGCGTTTGAAGTTCGGAGCCTTTTAGTAACAAAATTCTTTATAAGACTTTTGAAATTTAATCTTTTGAGAACATAAGAACCTTAGTTTGGTTACATAAGAGAGTAAGTTTTTTAGAATGAATAAGATACATATCTAATCTCGGATCCTAAGATTGGAATTTCTCCGAGGCTCGGATCGTAGCCTAGTAGCACTAAGACATGCCAAAGAAGAGAAAACAACGCCTTACATACCTTGTCCGCTCGCAAGCTAAGTCAAGTCTCGACTCTCGGAAGCTCCAAGATCTACATAACGCCAAATATATAAACATTAGCCATACGCATTTAGGCATTCAATTCCAAACGAACATTAGATTCTATAGAAATTTCGGCAGCATTTCCCCTGTAAATACACCAACCCCGAGATTTCAACTTGGCTAATTTCAACAACAACCAAACCAACAACCAAACTACAATATCAATAATCAATTCACAATACATTCCAACATTAATAGTTCTTTCTACATAACTTCATCAACATTCATAATATTCCAACAACATTCAACAACTTACCTAATACACTTGTTCCAACTACTTACGTCCAATCTAACATCCGCGTTTATACATTCAATCACTAATCCAAAACCTTCCAAACAATATTCGAGAACGTTTCAAATAATTCACACAATTCTCCAAACGACCCAAACCACACTCCAACTCACCCGAAATTGTCCCCAAACCCGAGAACAACATCAAACACATTCTTCTCTTCCAAATTCATAATTTACACCATTAATCCACACACTAACGATGCAATATTCATAAGTACAAAAACCACATAAAAGTCGCATAAATTTCCAAATCATCCCATAACCAACATAACATTATTTTTTGTCTTTAAACTTGCATTTTTCCTCATAAAATCCATAACGACGATAACGAAAATACTAACGATGATTTATTTATTCTCAACTACACAAAGGGGGACCATTCGGCCAACACACCCTCCATGCACATTTCATGATTTCCATTCATTTTCTACACATTACAACAACACATAAACATGCCAAAAACACTTAATTCATTATTCCTACACATTCCACACCACACATGGCCAAACCCCAACATTCATGACTCAACTTCAACTTGATTTCTATCATGAATTTCTTCCATTTTAGCATACTACAACACATATAAACCATTCATAACACATAAAACAAGATTAGAACTCACCTTTCTTCTTCAACTGCTCAACTTGGCTAAAGTTGGCCAAGGATGAAAACGAGCAATCTAACGCTTCCAACAACACTTCCACGTTAATAAGCACCCTTGAATTAGTAGGTTTGCATGAAGAAACAATTTTTCTCTTGTCTTAATCTTGGTCTTGATTTTTCAAGGTATGGCCGAATACCATGGCCTTTTCTCCTCCTCAAAGCTTCTTGATTTTTCTTGAATTTTCTTAAGTGTGGAAGTGATAAATAAGATGACTTAGTCATCTTTTTATTTACAATTTTTGGCCATCCATGTGGCCCTTGGCCCACCCCAAGGTGGCCGGCCACATGGCTCCTTTTTTTTTTTTTTTTTTGTTGAATTTTCAACTTTCCAAAAATAGAACACTTTCCAAAAATAGAATATGGCTCCAATATTTCCTTAACATATTAATGACATTAAAATCATACACAATTTAAGCCTTTAAAGCATACAAAAGTCTCTACTTCATATCTCGGAATAGTCTTGTCCTTAACTTGTCAAGGTTGACTTGGATTATCCCGACGTACGAAATACGGGATATAACAATATGATGCCCATGAAGTTAATGATTCTAAGTATGGTTCCATTGATGCTTTTTCTTGTGCACCCTCACCTTAAAACGTTGTTCCCCTCAAGGTGAGATGCGATGATTATGATCACTCCATAATGTAATCGGGGGTCTACGACCTCATGTCACCCCGACATCGCCATAGTTGCCTTCAATGTTCTAATGTATGCTTTAATGATGGATGTATGATAATGCTAAGGATGATGTTGATTTCATTTATGTATTTTTATGTATGTATGTAAGTACGGATAGCATCGAGTCCTGGAAGGGCCGAGTACGAATAGCATCGAGTCCCGGAAGGGTCGAGTACGGATAGCATTGAGTCCCGGAAGGGCCGAGTACGGATAGCATCGAGTCCCGGCAGGGCTGAGTACGGATACTATCGAGTCCCGAGAGGGCCGAGTACGGGTGATACCGAGCTTATATGGTCGGGTACGTGGATGTACTGCATTGTAAGTTATTGTATATGTAAGCAGGTGGATGTAACAAGTGTATCTCTAAGAGAATAAAGGGGTAAGTACGTATGACGAATATTTAAAAAGTATTATGAGAAATGAGCGGTTATTTTATCTTATGCTATCTCTCATGTTCTTATCATGTTATTATCCACGCCTTACATACTCAGTACATTGCTCGTACTGACGTCCGTTTTCTTTGGACGTTGTGTTCATGCTCACAGGTAGACAGGGAGACGACCCAGATTCATAGGAGCTTCTAGCAGACTTTAAGGGCACTCCATTGCTCCGGAGGTGCCATTGATTGATTATTTTATGTACATATATGTTTTGTGCACGACGGGGTCCTGTCCCATCCATATGTTTAGCACTCTAGTAGAGGCTCGTAGATACGTATGTATGGGTAGTATGGTCTCACGTTTCTCCTCGTATGTGTATACATTACTTTGGTTTTGATAGAAGGGCTTATGTATATGAAGTAAATATGTTTCAAATGAAATATGGTTTCCTATCATTATAAGCATGAGATTAATGAATGTTTGCATTGTTATATCCCGTATTTTGTACATTGGGACGATTAAAGTTAACCATGATAAGTTAGGGATAAGACTATTCCGGGATGCGAAGTCGAGACTTTTAATCACGATTTTATTTTAAGACATAAGTTGCTTATGATTTTGTTGGTATGGAATACTAAGGAAAATTTGGGGCTAAAAGTGAATCATGAGAAGTTGAAAATTCATGAAACTTGGCCATGTTGGCCGTGTGGCATTAATGTGGCCCCCATACATGGTTTGGCCAAATTTAATTGATCCAACCCATGTGTCGGCCATGGTACACTTGTATAATTCATATAAGTGTGCAAAATATGACTAAGTCCTCATAATTCATCATCTTCTACACTTAGAAAAATCAAGAAACTTGGAGAAAGAACACGCAATGCCATTCGGCCATGGGAGGAAAATTGAAGACCAAAATTCTTCTTCAAAAAATAATTTCTTCTAGCAATTCCAACCATTGAAGGGTCCTCTTTAACGTGGGATAGTTATCGGAGTCGTTAAACCATTCGTTTTGTCTTTTGCAAATCTAGCTAAGTTGGTGGAGTGAAGGGAAAAAGGTAAGGTTTAATCTTATTTTTATATGTTATGGATGGTTTGTGTATATTGTAGTATGTCAAAATGGATGAAATTCATGAAATATTGCATGTTGAAGTTGGAGTGTGAATGGTTTGTAAACTGTATAATGTGTGTGGTGTGGAGTGATGAATTAATTTTATTTAGCATGTTTGGTTGTTGTAGTGTGTTGAAATGGATGAGAATCATGAAGTTGGCATGTTGAGGTGGTGGCCGAATATGGTCTCACTCGTATGCCAAGGAATGAATTAATTTTGTTTAGTATTTTGGTTGTCGTTGTTATGGATTCCATGATTAAAATGAGAGTTTAATGATTCAAGTTGACGTTGTAATTGTTGCGGGCTGATTTGGAAGTTAATGTGTTTTTAATGTAAGTTTTATATTTATGAGAATGACATTGTTAAGGTGTGGATTGTTGGTGTAATTCATGAATTTGAAAGAGAGGAATGGGTTATTATGTTGCTCTCGGGTTTGGAGTGGTTTCGGGTGAGGTGATATCGTGGTTGGGTTGTTTGAAATATTGTGTGGGTTGTTTAAAGTGTTCTTGCATATCGTTTTAATGGTTTCGGATTAGTAGTTGAACATGTGAGCATTGGTGTTAGTTTGATTATATGTGGTTGAATTGAATATAATGGAATGTTGTTGAATTATGTAGAAAAGAGTATTTAATGTTAGAATGCGTTTTGAGTTGATTATTGATGTTGTAAACATGGTTGTTGGTATTGTGTTGAAGATTTGGCCGAGTTGAATTCTCGGGGTTGTTGAATTTACAGGGGAAATGCTGCCCAAATTTCTGTAGAATTAAGTGCTAGTTTGGAATTGAATTCCTAAATGCTTATAGCTAATGTTCGGTATTTAATGACGTTATTGTAGATCTTGGGGAGCCCGAGACTTAGGTTTGGATTAGCTTTGAGAGCGGACGAGGTATGTAAAGCTTACCCTTTCTTTCTTTTGGCATGTCTTAGTTATAAGTAGGCTACGATGCGAGCCTCGGGGTAACTCTTTGCGATCCGAGTATGTCTACGATTCTTATTCACTCTTTGACATCTGCACCCTTAAGCATGCTTAGTCGAGCTATGACCTTTA
>NW_026721162.1:0-9151 GCF_029784015.1 Lycium ferocissimum
AGTATTAATTCAACAAGGAATGAATTTTTGGACTAAAGATTTGAGCTCAAAAATTTATTTTTCTCTCTTCTACTTTTTTTTTTGAAGGGGGCCGAACCCCCTCTTTGCTCTTGCTCTCTTTCTCTTGTTTTATTTTTTGGTCTTGAATTAGAAGATGAGCTCATATATATATAATTCCACAAGCATGTGAGGGGCACATGCCTCTCCCCCCCATTTTCTAGAGTTTTCTTTTCTTTTTCTTCTTTTTTTTTTTTTTTGCCACATGGCCTCTTCCAAGAAATTTCTTGAATGCTCGTGAAATGACCATTTTGCCCTAGCCTTTTTCCATATTTCCATGAACCATTTCATGAATTTCCCGTTTCATCCTTAGTCTTTCCCAATATTTCCATACTAACAATATTCATAACCAATATTCATAACCTACTCATATGTTAAAATAATTTTAGTAAATGGTCTTGCTCTCGACATTCCGCGATTACTTCGAGATATCCGAACGTACAAAGTACGGGCTATAACACTTATTTGCTTCTTGATATCCGTATTCATAATGTAGCCAAATTATGATTATTATGCCCTTTGTGTGATCAAATATGAATGTGCATAAAAGATTATGTTCGAAAAAGGGTCGGTAACTACGAACGTCCGTAACTTCCATAGGAAGGCTCGGATCGCTTCGATATGTCCGTAGGAGGTTCGGTAGCGTATGATGATCTTAACTTCCACGGGCGGGCCCGGATCGGTTGAATACTTGTCCGTGGGCCCTCAAGACGTTCCTTTGTATAGTTCTAGCAACTTGTAAAAGAACTTAGAACGGTTAACAACCTAACTTCCGAATATGATTACTCACTTGCTCATTAAGTACGAAATGAGAAATCGTATGCATATGATTCGATACGTAACTATGATGACCAAAGTTTTAGTTGACAAGTCCCGAGCGACCTCCAAAAGAAATTAGATTTAACTGTGACTATTGGCTTGACTTTTAAATGATAGTCCGGTTTGATCGTTCTATGGAACCTGTGTATATGTATGAAATGAGAATCCGTATGCATATGATTTTGGTATGTAACTATGGTTAATAAAGTTTCAGTTGATATGTTTCCGAAAAATATCCGGAAGAGATTTGATATGACTAATGCTATTGGCTTGTAAATGATAATTTGTTTGATTATTACGGTAAGTACGTACAAATGTTGTGAATGCATATAGATCCCGCGATTACTGTTCGTGCATATTATTGTTACTTTCTTCGCGAAGTCCGGGCCGGTTACTATCATGCGCACAATGCGAAGTATGATGAGCTTCCGAAGTATGATGAGCGACTAATATTATGGTGTTATGATGTGTCGATGACAGCCTTTGGCCGGGTACCGTGGTTATATGATATGATGTGTGACGGAGATGCAGGAGATATAAAACTTCAAGTATGATGAGTTGTGGCGTCCAAGGCGGAGAGGGCGACCACGTTCGTCCGCGGGTCCGTTATGGGCCGCATAGGGTGTATGATATGATAATACGATGATACGATGACATGTTGACCTGATAATTTGATAATCTGATAATTTTGATTAATGTGATGATATGACAATGTAAGGATTCTGTTTACCGAGTCCCTCCTTTGGAGGGCCGGGACACGCTATAAGTTATATATATTCTGAAATATGATCTGTTGGTTTTGAAGCCGGTGGTGGGTGGGGCAAACCCAGTGGCGAGGCACATTCCTCACTGGTTTAGGCGAATCCCATATTGGTTTAGGCGAATCCCACATCGGTTAATGTCAGCTACTATACTATGTTCTATCTTATATACATATGAGACAGAAATGTTTTTCAAAAGAAAGTTAAGTACTTTGAGCATTCGGCTTATTATATCCGTCCTCTGTACCCATTATGCACTATTTGTATTACAGGTACATGTACTTCGGTATTCTGACTATTATGCACATTTTCTGTACTCCTCATTTCGGTTATGATCTCGTTTTTACGTATTCCATGCTTTACATACTCAGTACATATTCCGTACTGACCCCCTTTTCTTCGGGGGCTGCGTTTCATGCCGCGCAGGTACACCCAGGTGAGCTGATGATATTAGCAGAAGATGATCCAGCGAAATTGGCAAGCTCCACCTTCTCCGGAGTGTAGCCGAGTCAAAGTAATATGTTATGGGTCTATGTTCTGTGTTAGAGACTTTGCAGACAGTGTCGTGGGTATAAGATGTCGATTAGGTAAGCGGTTATGTAAGCCGATGTATTATTATGTGTTGTATTATAAGTTTCATATGTTACAAGTTTTTTTTGATTTGAGAAAGATGACAAGCATGTTTGATTTTCCGAAAAAAAAAACTTCATTGTGTATTTATGTTATGGTCTAAGGGGCCCAGTATGATTATGAATGCCACAAGAGTCAGCGGGTTCGCTCGGCCCTCGGCAAGGGTCGGGTGTGTCACGACCCAACTAGGGGCCGCGACGAGTACCCGATACTTGTACCGGGCACCCCCTTGTCATGTGTCTTATTCCTATTACTAAGTGGGTCGTATGAACACTGGCATTTTTTTTTCTTTCCATAACATCGTCGATAATAGCATACATATAAACGAGTAGTGGTGATCAACATCTTGACATATTACACGGCGACCGGACAACTAGGCTATGGAACATCTGCTTGTACATATCGTCTACGAGCCTCTAAACAAGATACATGTAATTACGGGTGGGCGGCTTTGTGTTCAAATATATACACAAAAGTAATACCCAAAATAGAAGCTCCGAAAAAATTGGAGCGCCTCTCGGTGTACAGCTGGGAAAGCTCCTAGGAGTCGAACCCGTCAACCTGTCGACCTGCGTGGCATGAGACGCAGCCCCCGAAGAAGAGGGGTCAGTACGAACAGTGTACCGAGTATGTAAGCCATGAAAATAGTATAATGAAGCATGTAACATGTGAGCAATAACAACATGTGGGACCAAAGATCATATAACGAGATAAAAAGGATAATCTACACTTGTAAGTGCCTTTCGGGCGGATGTCATGCTTGCTTATTATATATTTTTTTCAAAACATTTCTTTTCATATACATGTGAAAATAGAACAAGTCATAGCGCCAAATACGTCGGCTCGCCCACATGTGTCCGCGTCCGGCATCCGCGTCGGGATGGAATTATGCCGAGTGACCGAGGTGGCAATGCGTCTATAGCGCAACATGTGTCCCTTCCCAAAATCTCCCATTTTCATATACATATCATATACATGTCATGTACATATCATATAAGCAGCATGCATAAGAACCCAAGGAAAGTCATGTGTCTATCGGGGTGACGTAAGGTCGGTAGCCCCCGACTACCTTATGTAATAACCACAGTCGCTTCGTCCCACCTTGAAGGAACAATCATTATAAGGCGAGACCATCAATGAACAGCAACACCACGAGAAAACATAAAATAAAATTATAAAGCTTCTATGAAAGGAGTAATGGAAACCGATAAGCACGTACATCGAGACTCGAGTAACGAACATAAAAACATGGTCATTATGTCCCATTGGGTCATCCACGGAGATTTCAAGGAATTTCGATTTCATTTATAAAGGTTTCGGACATTTGAACATCACTTTACCTTAAAGCACAAGTTGTGGATTCAATTCCATTGAATGAAAAGGGAATAACTTTAGGTGTCGTTTCCGAGGGGTAGGGCTTTTCTCGAGGGTCGGATTTCAACCTGTAATAACTAGGACATGCCAAGGGAAGGAAAGGTGGACTTTACATACCTTTTCCGCTTTGCACACGTCTCCAAACTCAATCTCCAAGTTCGCCAAAATCTACAATTTGGTCACAATTACCAATTGTTAATCTCAACCAATACTTGTTTATAAACAAAATCTGGGCAGCATCTCCCCTATACGTATAACGTCCCCGAGATTCATACTCGGCCAACAACAACAACAACCATACCAACAACAATATAAACAACATCAACAATCGACTAGAAACGCATTCTAGCGCAAATAGTCTTATTTTCCAAATAATGCAACAACTCCAAATCCAACTTTACACTTCAACCCAATATCAATATGTTCATATTCACATACTAATTTAAGATCATTCAAACATACCAAGAGCATTCCAAGCTATATATCCAATTTTCAACAATTCCGACAATTTTCCTATTCAATCCAAAATTCTCATATATGCAACGAGACCATTCCAACGCACCCTCTACTTACTAATTCATCTCCAACAAGCCACTTATATTTAATTCAACTCAATTCAATTCTTTTCAAAGCAATTCAATACAGTTCCATACAATTCAATATAACTCAGTACAATTAAATTCACATGATATTCCAACAATACCATCAACATACTACTTACTCATAACTTTCTAATTTTTTATGAGACAACAACAACATATTTCCTTCCTTCAAATTCAATCACCACAACCAAATTTTCATTCCTCCAAATCATTAAATCTTTATTCTAACATCATAGAACCTACCATAACAACAATTGCCATCCTACATAAAATCAATTCACCACACCTATACCACTACCTACTATTCGGCCAACCCTCCATATGCATGTTTTTCATGGACTTCCATATTCTCTATACACTACAACATAAAATTAACTCAATCTTTCATGCAACACACAACATACACACACTCACGGCACTACACACATACACTTCCATCACATGAATCTCATCCATTTTCATGCACACAACATACTCCAACATCCACAACACATAAGAAAAGAATTAAACCTTACCTTTTTCCTCACTTCTTCACTTGACTTAAGTTGGCAACTTGTATGAATACAAGTTCTTCTTGTTCCACAAATCACTTCACCTTACTAAGGACTCTTCAAGGAATTGTTTGGCTATGAAGAAACAAGTTGGAACCTCTCTCTTTCTCTTTCTTTCTTTTTTTTCGATTTTTCTCTCTTCTTTTTTTTCTCAAGGCCGAATGGCCTTTTTTTTTTTTTTTCTCTCTTTCTTGCTTTCCAACTCTTGAGAATTCTAGAGAAATAAGATGAATGAATCATCTTTCCTTTATATATACTTAGTCCCTTCCAATGGAAATTAAGCATATTGCCCCTAGCTTGGCTTGATTTTATTTGGCCACATATTGAAGGTGGGGCCCACGGCCAAGTGGCCCCCCTTTCTTGAAAATTCTAGCATATTTCCTCTAATTCATGAAAAAATATTTCCCTTAGTTCCAAATTTGCCCCTAGCCTTTCTCGCATTTCCATGAGTCGTGTTGCGAATTTACCTTTTTACCCACTGGCCTTTCTTAATATTCCAACTTTAACATTTTCCATAAGCAACTTGTGGCACTTGCCTTGACTCACCGAGGGTACAAAATGCGAATGTAACATCCTCCCCCGCTAGAACATTCGTCCTCGAATGTTGAAGGCTTTTATCGGGTGTTACCACACTTCGGGAGGTTTCCCTTATGGTTGTCGTACACGTTCGCTTAACACGTCCGTTCGGATACCTTGGTTGACTTGTACTTTCTTGTTATACCATACTTCATGGACGCCGTTTCGGTTGTCTTTTTTTTTATCTCTCGATCTTTTTCGGTTATCTTCCTTGGTTGTTCTCTATATTTGTGTATGCATCTTGTACCCATCGTCAACTTGTTCTACGCCTTCTCTTGTAGTTGCTCGATGTGCCAACATATCCCAAATTATTGTTACCCTCTCATTCGCAACATTTCCAACTGCTATTTACACTTACCCTGATTCTAGGGCTGTGCTATACTTGGTTCCTTTTCACCAGCCCAGTCCAACTCAGCCTACGCAGCCTCTATCGTCTCCCGTCATCCCATATACTCTAATATCATCTAGTCTACCCTAATTTCACACTTGTCTTCTATCTCTATACTTATGAAATTTTTGAGATACTTCCCAGGGGGTCACCCATCATGGAATTGCTCTCGGAAGACGCTTAACCCCGAAACGTTAGCGTATTCGGTATCTTAATGCTAATATACTTATCCCGGCTTCCCCTTGCGCGGGCTTTGTCACGTAATCCGGGCGGATTAGGGTACTAGTCACTTTCGACACGCCTTCGGAACGTACTTTTCTCTTAATTACTATTTTAGCTCCCCTTAATACTCACTTCTTACCTATGCGTATAAGCGCCTTTCGTCCGGGATTTCTAGATTTTCATCGGCCGTATAAAAAAAAATGACACATGACGGTATAGAGTTTAGATCGATCACATATGCACTTTATAAAGGAATACCGATAGGGTACCTGTAGCTGCGTCCTGGGAGGGCTCAGGATCCTGCTGTCTCGTCAGTGCAAATATGCGGTTCTGAGGACCGCCTGTACTAGGTGCTCCTCCTCTGCCTCGACCACGACCGGCTGGGGCCTGGGACGTCTGTCCGGGAGGGCGCACGGTCGACGACGAACCGATAGCGGATCCGGCGGGCTGAGTTTGGTCTCTTCCGGACCTCCGTGGACAGTCACGCATCAAGTGGTCCGTCTGACCACAGACAAAACAAGCACCTGTGTCAAGGTACTGCTCTAATGTAGCTTGCCCACCGAGTACATCGTGGTGGGGTGGCCTGTCTATTTGAATCCGCTCTATGCGGGACCACGAAGCTCGGCACTCGATGGGTTCGGATACCGAAATCTTTGCGATGCTGTCCCTCTATATTCACACGGCCCCAAAAGATCTGGCTCTTTGCACCGGAGCCTATCCGAATCGCGCTCGCCCCTCCGTTGTGGTGCTTGCTCCTCCGGGTTTTGGGCGTGGGCACGAACGCGGCGATAGTCATCCCGTTCTTGGAGTGAGGGGCCGTCAAAGCGATCTTTAGCTAAATGTGGCAGCCCTCTCACGTCTTGGTGCGCACGATCCCCCATATCCGCTACCATGGGCGTGCGGGCTAACGAGTCAAATCGGAGGCGCATTCCCGAGCACTCATATTTTCTGCCCGAGATTCAAGAACATATCGGCTCGGGCCGTCGAACCTCGGTGGTAGGTAATGTCGCGAAAGGCCTCGGTGAACTCTCGCGGATCGGGGGAGGCGCATTTGCTCCCCTCGAGGATATCCAATTATTATACCGATTGATTTATATCCCGCCCTATACGAGGCCAACTCCTTGACTCGGTCTACGAAGCATGTATTATCTTCGGGCGTCCTCGGCATTTCATCTAAAAAGCTTTGCGGGTCTCCTCCCTGGTTTCGATCCATAAGTGCCGGAGGATTTAGGGCCATAAAATCACGGGCTGCGGCGCTCGCCGCCTGTCCCCTTGGCACCGTATCCCGGCCGAGCTTGTGCGGCGACTAGCGGGTCGCAGCCGAATAACTGGTCCCTGGCGGCCCGCGGCGGCCCGGTGCCCGTGCTGGAGCTCTATCCTGCTCCGCTGACACAGGAGAAGCAGGAGAAGCCTCGTTGTGAGACTCGCCTTCCTCTACCTCCGCTGGTGGCTCCCGCTCAACTCTTTTCCCGGCCACCTGCTTGCCCTTCCGGGCCGCCGTAGCTTTTCTCGTCCTGGCATTGCGGAAACCATAACGAGGATTAAGAAAGAATATAGAAATCCGGTAACATAGCTCTATCGCACGATGCGGAATACAAAGAAGGTCATGTTTCCTAAATGCCCTGCCGGACCTCCCGTTTATAAGTGTGGCGCGCTACACACCCATAAACGGGACTCTCTTTGGACACGGCTCGTAGACAAACCCTAGGACCGACCGCTCGATGCCACTTGTCACGACCCAACTAGGGGCGCGACGAGTACCGACTTGTACGGGCACCCCCTTGTCATGTGTCTTATTCCTATTACTAAGTGGGCCGTATGAACACTGGCATTTTTTTTTCTTTCCATAACATCGTCGATAATAGCATACATATAAACGAGTAGTGGTGATCAACTGTACTGACATATTACACGGCGACAAGGACAACTAGGCTATGGAACATCTACCTGTACATATCTGTCTACGAGCCTCTAAACAAGATACATGTAATTACAGGTGGCTGACGGTCTTTGTGTTCAAATATATACACAAAAGTAATACCCAAAATAGAAGCTCCGGAACAATTGGAGCGCCTCTCGGTGTACAGCTGGGAAAGCTCCTAGGAGTCGAACCGTCACAATGGTCACCTGCGTGGCATGAGACGCAGCCCCCGAAGAAGAGGGGTCAGTACGAACAGTGTACCGAGTATGTAAGCCATGAAAATAGTATAATGAAGCATGTAACATGTGAGCAATAACAACATGTGGGACCAAAGATCATATAACGAGATAAAAGGATAATCTTACTGTAAGTGCCTTTCGGGGCGGATGTCATGCTTGCTTATTATACTTTTTTTTCAAAACATTTCTTGTCATATACATGTGAAAATAGAACAAGTCATAGCGCCGAAATACGTCGGCTCACCCACATGTGTCCCGCGTCCGGCATCCGCGTCGGGATGGAATTACGCAGTGACCGAGGTGGCAATGCGTCTATAGCGCAACATGTGTCCCTTCCCAAAATCTCCCCGTTTCCATATACATATCATATACATGTCATGTACATATCGGATAAGCGGCATGCGCCAGAACCCAAGGAAAGTCATGTGTCTATCGGGGTGACGTAAGGTCGGTAGCCCCCAGACTACCTTATGTAATAACCACGGTCGCTTCGTCCCCTTGAAGGAACAATCATTATAAGGCGAGACCATCAATGAACAGCAACACCACGAGAAAACATAAAATAAAATTATAAAGCTTCTATGAAAGGAGTAATGGAAACCGATAAGCACGTATGTTATATCCCGCATTTTGTGCGTTGGAATATTTCGAGATCGAGTAAATTGAAGAAAATAAGTTCGACGAAAATTTGGGAAATGCTGGGCGAATTTTTAAGTCAACTATGGAGCGCATATCTCATAGTATATGTGAGTTTTAAGGTGTTTTAAAAAGCCTAAAATGAAGTTCGTCGAGTCTAGTTTGTAATGCAACAAACCGTTCATTGATAGGACATCGGAGTAGAGAATTATAGACGTTACAAACTGAGCGTCGACGCAAACATTAATCCCGCGGTACCGCTACGATCTTGCTACGATGCTATTACGATAACAACGTTGGCCGGTTTAAAGGGACGAACCTCGTTTTTTTTCGGCCAAAAACGGTTCCAAAACTTTCCGGGAAAAATTGAAAAAA
>NW_026721163.1:0-30230 GCF_029784015.1 Lycium ferocissimum
GTTGAAATCTCGGGGTTGGGGGGCTTTCCCCAAATCCCCCAAATTTCGTAGACAAATATTGATTAAGATTGCATTAAAGGCTTTATAGTAATGTTTGGTAGCTTTATGACCATTTGTAGATTTTGAGGAAATCGGGACTTGAGTTTGGACAAGAGAGGAAGACGGCATGGGTATGTAAAGCTCACCTTTTGTTCTCTTGGCATGTCTGACATAATAGATTTTGATACGAGCCTCGGGGGCGGCTCACTCCTAGGAATCCGAGCTTAGATTTGGCCACTTTTTCATTCGATTGAATTGATCTTTATGTTTTGTTGGAAAAATAGCTTAAACATTTATAACTCATAAATGGAACCGAATTACCTTGAGACCTTCATAGGTGGCTCCATAAAGCCTAATGTTCGTAATTTTACGTATGCCACTTCGACTTGACCGGTGGGCCCCCGATTTTTGAGATTTTTCCACGTTGACTTAATTGACTTATTTTTGAGCGTTATGCAAGAACGACTTTTGACTAACTTCCGATTATTAAAAAAGTGATCATTTTGATTATTCCATTGAGTTCTATGATATATTTTGCCATGTACAATGATCCCAAAGGTTTTTGTCTTTGACATAATTCGTCGCAACTCAAGGTATGATTTATAGCATTGTGTACGATTTCCTTTAAATGATCTATCGTACGGATTGTTCTTTCGAGGTCTTGGCAAACATCGTATATTTTACATTGCATGTGGTTTCCCACCTGCCGCTCGCATTGTTGTTCTTTATTTCTTTCGATTGCGTCCGGGCAAGGCATGTATTCGTGCAATTCCTTTGCACTGTTCATCGCGTCCCTCACTGAAGAGTCCCGAGGCATGTTATATATATATATGTGTGTACATACGACGATGATGTGATGACGGGGAGGTGGCGGGATGGCATATGATGATTCCTTTCACCGCGTCCCTCACTCGAGGGGCGGGGCACGTTACATGTATATACATGATGATTTTACTTACCGCGTCCCTCGTTAGAGGGCGGGGCATGTTATGTATGCATATGTTCATGATGATTTCTTTAATTATGATACTCGGTCCATTAATGATTTTGAAAAGCATGATTTACGTTGAGTAAGTTTTATGAGATCGATTCTTTGCTACTTTTACGTCTCTTTTATTTCGTATGATTCGGTTATTGTGTTCTTGCTTTTACATACTCGGTACATATTTACGTCTTGACCCTCTTTCTTCGAAATTTGCGTTTCATGCGCGCGGTACGGATCTGGCTTGGGTGAGCCGCCGACTTAGGATCCTATTCGGCTATCTGAAAGAGCTCCCTTGTACGAGCCTAGATTTTTTTTGGTACGGTCGTTTGTTACATTTGTGTATATTTTTTCGGGGTACGGCGGCGCCACAATCGTCTATGATTGTTATTCTTGTTGAAGAACTGTAGACATAAACGTGGGTTGTGGGTAGCATTCGGTTATGTTTGCGTTTTGTATATTCTCGGTGTATATATGATATATGTATGTATATGTGTACGTGGATTCGCACTTTACGTATGTATACGTTTCTATTTGACTTGCCATGATACGAGTATGATGTGGGGGTAGATAGGCGCCCCGGATCGGGCACTAATCCGGCTGCGGGGGTGTGGGTCGTGACATTAGGGACCTCGAAATAGTGGGTTAGCATCAACAAAATATTTTGGGGTGGCTAATTTTTGACTTGAAAAAAGGGGTTCTTGGCCGAGAGCCTTGGGTGGTTGCTCCTCAACTTCTTGTTTTCTAAGTGTGGGATGAAGGGTGAATGACTTAGTGATCATCCTTTGTGCTATTATAAGACTTATACATGTGTCCCGTGGCCCCTGCATGTGTGTTGGACCAATAAAATTGGCAGCCCAAAAATGTGTGGGACCCTTTCAATGCTACACGGCTACAAGGCCAAAAAATTGCATGATTTTCAACTCCAATAATTCCATTTTTGGTCCCAAATTTTCCTAAATTGTTCCATGCCAACAAAATTCATGGACAAAACTTGTGTCTCGAAAATAAAATCGAAGGTCAAAGTCTCGACTTTGCATCAGAATAGTTTTATCTCAACCTATCATAATGTGCAAAAATCGGATATAACACCTTTCTTCTTTTAGCATGTCTTAGATGTAAGATATGATAGATACGAGCCTTAGGTAACTCCATTCCATGAGATCGAGCATGTCTCGACTCTTATTCACTTCTTGATGTTCGCTTATTTCTAATACCGTGACTTATGGTCCTTATGTCTTTGCATGATTGGTTTCCAAATGTTGCATAAAGTTTTGTTCTTAAAAGGATTACATGTCGAATAAAGTCCGTAACTTTAGTTGACGAAACTCGGATAAACGATATGTTCGTAGAAGGTCTATAACGAATAATGGCTCTAACTTTCATAGGCGGGCTCGGATTGGTTTGATACTTATCTTGTGGTCCCAGACTTTCCTTTGTATAGTTCTAACTTTTGAAAAACTTGTCTATCATCCCGACCGAGGTATGGTTAGTCTACTTATCTATTAGTGCAGCAATAGGAAGATTTTTATGCATTTGGTTGCTCACGACTCTGCTCGTGCATGCTTTATTGTACATCACTCGCCGGAGTCCGTAGGTTATGTTATCGTGTGCTGTATGCTATATTAAGGTACGATGTGTTACGGTTCGTCGAGTCCCTCGGTAGGGGCAGTACCGCTTATATTCGGTGTTATGATGTGTTATGGCGTTATGATGTGTTATGGAGATATCTTGAGTTACGGAGATATGAAATCTTCGGAGTATGATGTGTTATGGCGCCGGATGACGGGGTGGCGACGTGTTCCCCAGGCCCATGCATGATTTGTGTTTCAAAGTAAATATTTTGGTATTTTGGATATTGTACTTATTTAACGTACTTCTTGCGCGGTTATAATCTTACATTCTTGTATTCATGCTTTGCGTACTCGGTACGTATTCCGTCTTGACCCCCTTTCTTCGGGGGGGGGGCAACGTTTCGTGCCCACGGTACGGGCGCTCGATTTGGTGATCCGCTGGAGTCTAGGATACCTGATTACTGCTTTGGAGCGCTTCCTTGTTCCGGAGCCTATATTTTGGTACGATTTCTTAGTTGTATATGCATATGTTTATTTAGGGGTACGGCGGGCCACATCCCGTCATATGATTCTGTTATGACTCTTAGAGTACAGCAGACATATATGTGGGTTGTGAATATTCTTTGTTCCCGGTTATTGCTCGTATGATTTATGTTTTGGCGGTCCCGTTCGGCAGCGTTGTCGGCTTGCGTTTGTTTATATTTTGGGACGTTGTGCTTTATGATAGCCTTCAGCTTTTGTGATATCTATTTGTACATGCGACACTTTGGAGATGACGTCTGACCTTTGTATATGTATAAGCTATTTGTATACTGATTTTGGTTATTAGGTATGTACGAGTGTCCAGCTCGGGCACTAGTCACGGCCTACGGGGTTGGGTCGTGACAAAAGTGGTATCAGAGCGGTTCGTCCTCGGAATGTCTGTTGTGTCTAGTAAGTCTTGTTTATCGGTGTGTTGTGCACCACGTCTATAAACGAAAGCTACGGGGACATTTTAGGATGTTATCTTTCCTTCTTATCTTAGATCGTGCGATAGAGCTGTATTATCAGGATGATTCCTTCCTAACGAATCGTTATGCTTATAGCGATGCCTCTGAGAAAAGCGACAGCTGCCCAGAAGGGCAAGTCAGCAGCAGCTGGAGAGACTAGCCAGGCCCAGAGAGTTACTAGGGCCCGTGCCCGGCAGGCACGAGATTGTGCTCCGGTCGGCGAGCTGCTGCTGCACCACCGTCGCCCATTAGAGGAGCTTGGAGTAGCGGCGGTGTTTGTAGATCGAGGGCGGCTCCCGCCGGCTCCCGGGGTTCCGCGTGCTGGCCTCCAGCTCCTCAGCCTGGGGCGGAGGATAGGGCTATGAGAGATGCGGTCCAGTTGTTGACCAGATTGGTGGCGGGGGGCGAGGGTTTGGGCACGGATTAGGAGGTGATCAGGCAGACAGACATGATAGTTTGAGGGCCCGTGATTTCCTGACTTGTAATCCTCCAGAGTTCTTCGGGTCAAAGCCCGTGGAGGATCCCCAGGAGTTTCTTCGGCAGATGCAGCGTATGTTGCGGTTAATTAAGGCTTCGACGGTACGGCGAAATTTGGCTTCATATCGGTTGCATGATGTAGGCTGCAATTGGTACGAGTCTGGGGGTTGTCTAGGGGCGAGGTGCTCACTCCGGTGGTATGTGCCGAGGTTTACGGAGAGGCCTTTCTTGGCCACTTTACGCACTCCGGAGATGCGGCGAGCTAGGGTTGTGATTCCTACCGGTTGAGATAGAGGGCGAGTGTTCGGGACTATAGTCTCGAGTTTGATTCACTGGCCAGATATGCGCCCACTATTGTAGCTGATATGACCGATAGGATGCATCGATATGTGATGGGGTTGAATCGTTATTTGGTTGACAGCTGTATGGTGATGGCTTCCCGGCCCGAGGATGGATATTGCACGGGTACATGCGCGTGCCCCGGGGTATGGAGGATCGACATAGAGGGCGTCGGCCGAAGAAATTATGACGAGGAGCCGGCCCAGGGGCTAGATCGGGCGGTTATTTCGGGGAGTCTCGAGCGAACGGCCTCGGCGAGCGGCATAGTAGATATCCTTCCCAGCCAGCACGGAGTACACCCCCCGGTTTACGGGTAGGAGACCGGACGGTACGGGGGTATTCGGGGAGCGAGTCACGGCTCCGGAGGCTTCGGGTTCGCGGGTGGACGAGAGGTTTCGGTCGGTCGAGGCCACCCATACCTCGGTGTTCTCACAGTGGGAGACATCGTCCAGTGTTGTCGTGCCACGGGTGCTGGTTTTACTTGTGGCCGTCGGGGGTCATCTTATGAGAGATTGTCGCGTGGGGGTAGTCCCGGTGGTGCGGCTCGACCCCTTTTGAGTCGATTCTTGGTTCATCGTCTCTTCGTGGCTATGCGCCACGTGGGGCGGTATGCGACACCGGCAAGCCGCGGTAGAGGTCGTGGCGGGGCTTCCGGTTCTAGTGGTCCTTCGAACCGCATATATGCCTTGGCTGGCCAGAAAAGCGGGATCGGGGGCGTCACCTAATGTGGTTACAGGTATATTATTGATCTTCTCCCGAGATGTATATGCATTGATAGACCCAGGCTCCACTTTATCGTATATTTCTCCACTTGTTGCTATTAGAATTGGGATAAAACTTGAACCGATAGAACCGTTTGAGGTAGCTACACCGATAGGAGATTCTATTATCGCGAGGCAGGTATATAGAAATTGTTCGGTAATCATATGTGTCCGTTGCACTAAAAGCGGATACGATATTTGGATATGAGGGCGGAATTCGATGTTATTATGGGTATGGATTGGCTAGCTTCTTGTTATGCTAACGTTTATTGTCGGAAGAAGGTAGTTCACTTCCGATTCCCGGGGAACCCGATTATAGAGTGGACGGGAAACACGACGTCGCCGAGGGTAAAAGTTTATTTCACCTCGAAGGCGAGAAGATGGTTAGAAAAGGGTTACATTTATCATTTTGGTTCGTGTACATGACTTGAAAAAAGAGAGGCACCGACTCTCCCGGTCGATCCGGTGGTTAATGAATTCCCCGGATGTATTCCCGGATGAACTTCCAGGTCTTCCTCGGCGGGAGATAGAGTTCACCATAGATGTGTTTGCCGGATACTCGGCCTATATCTATTCCTCCGTACGAATGGCACTGCGGGGGGTGGAAGGAGCAATCTGAGGGATTTGTTAGGGAAGGGCTTCATCAGGCCCAACACTTCACCTTGGGGAGCGCCGGTGTTGTTCGTGAGAAAGAAAGAAGGGTCGCTGAGGATGTGTATTGATTATAGGAAGTTGAATAAGGTAACCATAAAGAATAAATATTCCCTCCCCAGGATTGATGATTTGTTTGACCAGTTGCAGGGTCCTAAGTGTTTCTCGAAGATAGACACAACGTCGGGCTATCACAGTGCGGGTAAGAGGCGGATATCCCAAAGACTACATTCGGGACCGATATGGGCATTATGAGTTTAGAGTGATGTCTTTTGGGGTGACGATGCTCCCGGCGGTGTTTATGGATGCGATAAATCGAGTATTCAAGCCATTCCTAGATATGTTCGTGATTGTATTTATTGATGATATCTGGTCTATTCACGATCAGAAGAGGAGCATGCGGATCATGCGAGAGCGGTACTTGGGTGCTCCGGCACAGAAATTGTATGCTAAGTTCTCTAAATGTGAATTACAGGTTGACCCGGTAGCATTCTTGGGGCATATTATTGGAGGTGATGGCATCGGGTTGATACACGGAAGATTGAGCCGTAAGGAATTGGCCTAGACCTACGACACCCTCTCTTGGGTACATAGTTTTTACGGGACTAGCGGGATATTACGGGAGATTTGTGGAGAAGTTTGCTTCGATTTCGAGCGCCTTTAACGAGGCTAACTCGGAAGGCGGCTAAGTTCCGATAGGCCGATGCTTGCGAACGGAGCTTCCCGATTCTTTGAAAAAGTTGACTACGGCTCCGATCCACGACTCTTCCGGGGACAGATGGGTATGTCATATATTGTGATGCTTCCGGTGTTGGGTTAGGTTGTGTATTAATGCGGCATGGCGAGTTATAGCCTATGCCTCCCGGGCTCGAAGCATGAAAGAAATTATCCTACTCATGATCTGGAGCTAGCAGCGGTAATTCATGCTTTGAAGATATGGATACACTATCTATATGGCATTCATGTTGATATTTATATGGATCACAAAAGCCTCCAGTATATCTTAAGCGAAGGAGAGTGAATTTGCGGCGAGAGAAGGTAGCTAGAGTTCTTTGAAAGACTATGATGTTGACATTTTATATCATCTTGGGAAAGCCAATGTTGTAGCAGATGCACTCAGCCGTAAGTCTATGGGTAGTTTGACGAACGTGCCATCAGAAAACAGAGAAATGGTTCGTGAGATTCATCAGCTAGCTAATCTTGGAGTCCGTCTAGCCGATTCTGGAGATACTAGGATTTCTATTCGAGGAATTGCTGAATCCTCTATTATGAAAGAGGTAAAGCGACGTCAGTATGAGGACCACGATGCAGCACGGTACGGAGATGCGACCTTAAAAAAGAAAGACCGTTCGAGATTACACTGATGGAGTATTACTACATAGAGGTAGATTATGTGTACCGGATGTGGTAGGGTTGCGGCGACAGGTTATGGGCGAGGCACATTATGCCGTTGATGCATTTCATCCGGAATCGACAAAGATGTATCATGACCTCGGATGTTTGTCTTTGGTGGGATGGTATGAAGAGGGACATAGCAGAGTTCGTTGCTCAGTGCCCAAATTGCCAACAGGTTAAGATTGAACATCAGAAGCCCGGTGGATTGTTACAGGGGGAGATGGAGATTCTGACTTGGAAGTGGAAAATAATTAATATGGACTTCATTACAGGTTTACCTCGCACTCCGCGGAAGTATGACTCCATATGAGTTATTGTAGATAGGCTGACAAAATCAGCCCATTTTCTTCCAGTCAGGACTACTTATTCAGCTGAGGATTATGCCAGGTTATATATTAAGGAGATAGTAAGACTTCACAGAGTTCCCATATCTATTATATCAGACAGAGGTGCTCAGTTTACAGCTAACTTCTGGAGATCATTTCAGGAAGGATTGGGGACACGTAACGGAGTCTTAGTACTGACATTTCACCCTCGATCTGTTGGACGGGGCCGAGCGCACTATTCGGACGCTAGAAGATATGTTGCGGGCTTTGTGTTATTGATTTCGAGAGGTATACGGGATGATCATTTGCCACTTGTTGAGTTTGCTTATAATAATAGCTACCATTCTAGTATCCATATGGCGCCGTATGAGGCATTGTATGGCAGGAAGTGCAGATCACCTATTGGCTGGTTCGATGTTGGTGAAACTAAGTTAATTGGCCCAGATATGATTCAGCAAGCAGTCGATAAAGTGGAACTCATTCGGGAGGAACGGTTATTAGCGACTCGAGTCGTGAAATCATGTATACGAGATAATCGACGTCGACACTTAGAGTTCAGTTGGTGATTGGGTATTTAAGTGTCACCCATGAAAGGTGTTATGAGATTCGGCAGAAGGGAAACTCGGTCGAGATATGTTAGGCCTTATCAGATCATCCGTAAGATAGGCAAGGTTGCCTATGAATTAGATCTACCTTCTGATTTGGGAGCAGTGCATCCAGTATTCCACGTGTCTATGCTTTGCAAATGCATTGGTGACCCTTCCAGAATATTTCCTGTAGAGGATATTCAGGTGACAGAGGAGCTATCCTACGAGGAGCAACCTATAGCCATACTGGATCGGCAGGTGAGAAGGTTGCGTAACAAAGATGTGGCTTCCGTTAAGGTATTGTGGCGGAATAATAACCGGGAGGAAATGACCTGGGAGGCCGAGGAAGAGATGAAGAAGAAGTACCCCTACTTATTTCCTACGCCTACAGGTAATCTAAACTCCTTAATTGGTTATGTTGATTGATGAATGAATTGTATGTGATAGCTGTAAAAGAGACTCTCCCCCGAATTGCTTATAAGAGCCTATAAGACTAGTTTAACATTCGAGGACGAATGTTCTAAAGGGGGGGAGGATGTTATTGTCACACCCCGGTCTTACTAGGGTGCGATGGGCACCCGACCCCGTATTCGGAGCCGAGCGAACCCGCTAACTCTTATTACACATATGACTTTGTGAATCAGTTAGAAATGAATACATCGAACATTTTTTTTTCCATAAATAGATGCGACATCATATAAGACTCGTGACACGAAACATAATAACATATCGAAATTTCACTAAGAGCCACTTACACATGACAACCCAATACCCACGACTATGTACGCAAAGTCTCTAACTCCGAACAAAAACATCATGGCACATATGCTCGACTCGGCGGCACTCCGGGACAAGTGGAGCCTACCAACTCCCATTGGACACCTTCTATGCTAACCCGGCTCATCGGGTGTACTGCGCGGCATGAAACGCGGCCCGAAGAAGAGGGGTCAGTACGAGCTATGTACTGAGCATGTAAGGCAGGAGTAGCAACATAGTAAGAGGAATAAGCATGAACAATAACGGGATATCATATCGTGGGATAAAGGAATAACCTGTACATGTGAACAATAACTACATGGAACCATAGAACATATCATCGGATAGCAGAGTAACCTGTGCATCTGAGTGCCCCTGGGGGCGGATGCCATGCATGCTAAGCTGTCTTTGAAAAACATTTCTTTCATATATATAGAAAATAGAATATATCACATTGCCGAGGCGTCGGCAGCCGATCCATTTAACCATAATATATATATATCCGCGTCGGGCACCCCGCGTCCGGGATGATATCAAGTCAAGTACGGATACATGTACGTGTATACATCCCGGTGTCTATAGCGCTCTGCCCTTTTCCCCATCTTCCCCATATACATATATATATATATATATACCATAGCATGCAAGAGAGCCCAAAAAAAGCTATAACTCTATCGGAGTGACGTAAGGTCGATAACCTCCGATCGCAATATGGAATAACCATGGGCGCTTTGTCTCACCTTGAAGGAACAATTTATATAAGGCGAGACTATCAATGGAGAATAACTTCATGGAAAAAAAACATATAACAGAATCATAAGGCATCATTTCGTTTACTTTAAAACCTTTGAAAATAGTCATTATCCAAAAATAGCTTAACATTTCATATCGTCATATTCGTAGTAAGAACATATCCTTGACATATTCGTCATATACTTTTTCTCATAGCTGGCATCATCATTATCATCATAGAACCATAGTCGTCGTTTTAGTCATTAAGACTTTCAATATTGTAAAACTTGGTTTTTGAAGAAAAATGATTTTTTTTGGAAAACATTTGTAAACTTTTTGGAAGGAAAATCATGCCTTGGGGTCAAGGGTTTAGTTAAAACAACTATTGTTTGGTAGTCGGAATGATAACCAAGAACTTCCACTAGCTATAGTATGGAGACAAACCAAACGGGACAATAGAAAGGAATTTGGGAATAGTGGGCCCACCTCGGTCGAATGAGGCGGCGTACACAATTTATGTATAATACATTTCATAACATTACTTATGAGAGTTTTAAGGTAGATCGGGTCTTATTTGTGCAAGTTCTAGGTGTTTAGACATTTCTTTCAACTATTCATGAACATTTACTTCAATTCTACTGAATGAATAGAAACCAATTTCAATCTCGGATTTCTAGGATTAGAGTAGTCCCCGAGACACGTTTTCAAGCCTATTACATCTAGGACATGCCAAAGAAGGAAGGTGAAGCCTTACATACCTTTTCCGCCTCATATGCGACTCCAAATTCAAGTTCCAAATCCGCCAAAATCTACAATTTGGTCACATTTACCAAATGTTAATTAGAGCATCTAGAAGTTGAAATTTAAGGTAATCACTTGTCTACCGAAATTTCGGCAGCATTTCCCCTGTAAATACTCCATCCCACCAAGTTCAACTTGGCCAACCTTAATCAACAACAATCCGGGAATTCAACCCAGCCAACTATCAACAACAATATCAACAAGAATTCTAGTAACACTTCAATATTCAATTCTATTCAATTCACATAACTTTCAAAATGATGCAATCAACGTTCCACTCCATCCAACACCTTCCAACTCCAACAATAACAACACACTAACGACAACATCACTTCCCATGCTATATTAAAATCACATTATGTTCAATATACAATTACGACTTCCGTTTGAGTCTCAACTATTTCAATAATCTACAACTCAAGATCATATAAAAAGTTCATTATATTTACTAACAACATAAAATCCACAACACAACAATCAATTTCTACTAAATAGAAATCATTTCATCTTTCCTACACCAAATAATTAGTTTTTCATTCTATGCCAACACATATACACGGCCATATTTCATGAATTCCACTTTATTCCTTTCATACTACAACATGCACAACCATCCATAAAACATAAAGAAAGATTAGAACCTACCTTCCTTTCCATTCCTCTTCTCGGCTAGAATTTCCACTTGCAAAACAAATGATTTTCTTGCTCTAACAACCATTCCACATGATAGAGGACCTTCCATTTAGGTAGAAAACTAGAAGAAAAATAATCTTTCCAATCAATTTCCATGGCCAATTTCCCTTAGCCATGGCCGAACTCCCTCTCTTTTTTTTCTTTCTTTTTTTTTTTTCTTTCTCTCTTGTTAAAATGATGAACTCTTGTATATATATATTGCATGCATGTGAGGGGCACATGCTCTCTCTCTAGATTTTTATTTTCTTTTCCCCCCTTTGTTCTCTAGATTTTTCTTTTCTTTTTCTTGAATTTTCCTAAAGTGGTCAAAGATGGCCACTAATGTCTTCTTATACAAGCCTTAGTCCATGAAATTTTTATAATTTACAATTAGCCCCCATTTAATTCAAATGTGAGACACATTCCACCCATGCCACGGCCAAACATAAGTTTTCAAGAACCTCCTTGAACTTTGCAAAATTACCATTTTACCCTTAGTCCTCCGCAATATTTTCCATGAACCCTTTTCCGAATTTTCCTTTTTACCCTTAACCTTTCTCATTATTTCCATACTACCAACGTCCATAAATAATGCTCATAACCTACTAATGCATTAAATAATTTTAGAACGTAGTCTTGTCCTTAACTCTCGCCATTAACTCGGGATATTCAAATGTACAAAACGCGAGGTATAACATCCTTCCCCCTTTAGAACATTCGTCCTCGAATGTTCAATTAGTCGTCGGAGTCTCATAAGTACCTCGGGGAGCTCCCTTTTCAAAACTATTTCCATCCTTCATATTAGCTCTTACGCTATCCAATACCGTTCTCTTTGTTATACTCTTTCTCTTCATATAAGTCCATTTTACGGGTCACATTATTCAAAACGTGCAAACTTTTTTACCTTAAACATTATCCGGACTTCTATCCACTTAGTGTCGGTTTTCCCGACCTTACAAATTCACTTCGGTGAAAGGTCTCGTTTGTAACTCAAGCGTTCCTATCAAATACACTACCGTATCAACTGTCTTTATCTCATCTTTACATTTCTCTCACCCGCTTCCCCCCTTTTGGGGTGTACCTAGACCATTATCCATTTATACTTCGCCTCATATCCTCATTCCCAATCTCAATCTATGGTAGAATAATAATAGCTTACTTTGCAACACTTGTACCATTTGCTCTTCTTTGTCACTCGAACTTCGGTACCCTTACTTGATGAATGCCTTTTGTATCGTAACTTCGGTTCTTGGGATTCACATGTCCACCGATACAATCATATTTGGGATATCTTACACCTTTATATATATATATATATAATTACTATTAACTAGCCCACAAAATATGTCCAAACGCTTATTTGTTCAAGCCTATCCAATTCTCGAAATTACGTGATGCACTTCCGTCTCTTTACCAAGCAAGTTTGCCTCGTCCTACGCGTCTTCTTATGATCTCCAACCATCCCATATGCTCTAGTTTCCCTTAGGCTAACCTAACTTCTCATTTGTCTCTAAGGCTAAATATATCGGATTTCTCGCATACTTCCAGGGGGTCACCCATCCTAGAATTGCTCTCACCTGAGCACGCTTAACCTCAAAATTTTGGTGGGGTTCGGTGCCTCAATGCTAATATCATCGCGTCCACTTCCTCGTATGACCTTTATTACTCGATCTGAAGCAAATCAAAACTTTACAACTTCCGAGATATTTTCGTAATACGTCCTTTCTTCTACAATGATCGTTTTGCCCTTTTTAATTCCTGATGTTCACCTTCCGCCCGCATGTATGACTATTTCTGTCGGCGCCCGGCTCACGTAACGGAACAAATATATCCATCCGGTCTCACCTCGTTTGACGTCCATATCATCCTGCGCCTATTTCCGCCGATACTGGGCGCCTACGAAAATCAACGATTAATATAATGAATCTTACTTTCTATGTCTTGGCTCTATCGCACGATCTAATGACAGAAAGAAGGTCAACCATTCCTAGATGCCCCGCAGCCTCCAGTTTATAAATGTGGCCGGCTTCACACCCATAAACAGGACTCTACTGGACACGACTTTACAGACAACCCTTAGACCGACCTGCTCTGATACCACTTTGTCACACCCCGACTTTACTAGGGTGTGATGGGCACCCGACCCCATATTCAGAGCCGAGCGAACCCGCTAACTCTTATTACACAGATGACTTTATGAATCAGTTAGAAAAGAATACATAGAATTTTTTTTTTTTTTTTCCATAAATAGAATCGACATCATATAAGACTCGTGACACGAAACATAATAACATAACATATCGCCGGGAGCCGCTTACACATGACAACCCAATACCCACGACTCGTACGCAAAGTCTCCTAACTCCGAACAAAACATCATGGCACATATGCTCGACTCGGCGGCACTCCGGGACAAGTGGAGGCCTACCAACTCCGCCGGACATCTTCTATGCTAACCCGGCTCATCAGGGTGTACACGCGGCATGAAACGCAGCCCCGAAGAAGAGGGGTCGCACGAGCAATGTACCGAGCATGTAAGGCCGGAGTAGCAACATAGTAAGAGATATAAACATGAACAATAACAGGATATCATATCGTAAGATAAAGGAATAACCTGTACGTGTGAACAATAACTGCATGGAGACATAGAACATATCATCGGATAGCAGAGTAACCTGTGTATCTGAGTGCCCCTAGGGCGGATGCCATGCATGCTAAATTTGTCTTTGAAAAACATTTCTTTCATATATATAGAACATAGAATATATCATATTGCCGAGGCGTCGGCAAACCGATCCATTTAACCATAGATATATATATATCCCGGGCATCCCGCGTCCGGGATGATATCAAGTCAAGTACGGCTACATGTACCGTGTGTAACCCAGCGTCTATAGCGCTCTGCCCTTTTTCCCCATCTTCCCCATATACACATATATACATATATATATCATACCATAGCATGCAGGAGAGCCCAAAGAAAAGCTGTAACGTTATCGGAGTGACGTAAGGTCGGTACCCTCCGATTTTTAATATGGAATAACCATGGGCGCTTTGTCTCACCTTGAAGGAACAATTCATATAAGGTGAGACTGTCAATGGAGAATAACTTCATGGAAAAAAAACATATAACAGAATCATAAGGCATCATTTCGTTTACTTTAAAACCTTTGAAAATAGTCATTATCCAAAAATAGCTTAACATTCATATCGTCATATTCGTAATAAGAACATATCCTTGACATATTCGTCATATACTTTTTCTCATATACGGCATCATCATTATCATCATAGAACCATAGTCGTCGTTTTAGTCATTAAGACTTTCAATATTGTAAAACTTGGTTTTGGAGGAAAATGCATATTTTGGAAAACATTTGTAAACTTTTTGGAAGGAAAATCATGCCTTGGGGTCAATGGTTTAGTTAAAACAACTATTGTTTGGTAGTCGGAATGATAACCAAGAACTCGTTAACTATAGTATGGAGACAAACCAAATGGGACAATAGAGGGAATTGGGAATAGTGGGCCCACCTCGGTCGAATGAGGCGGCGTACACAATTTACGTATAATACATTTCATGACATTACTTATGAGAGTTTAAGGTGATCGGGTCATATTCATTTGTACAAGTTCTAGATGTTTAGACATTTCTTCAACTATTCATGAACATCTAATTCAATTCTACCGAATGAAAAAACGGGGTAACTTTAATCTCGGATTTCTAGGATTAGAGTAGTCCCCGAGACACGTTTTCAACTATTACATCTAAGACATGCCAAAGAAGAAAGAGTAAGACCTTACATACCTTTTCCGCCTCATGCGCGACTCCAAATTCAAGTTCCAAATCCACCAAAATCTACAAATTGGTCACATTTACCAAAACTTAATTAGAGCATTTAGAAGTTGAATTTAAAGTAACACTTGTCTACCGGAATTTGGCGCATTTCCCCTGTAAATACTCCATCCCACCAAGTTCAACTTGGCCAACCTTAATCAACAACAATCCGGAATTCAACCCGGCCAAACCATCCACAATAATGCCAATAATCAACAATCATAATAACAATACAATACTCAATTCACAACATGTTCAAGACATTCCAACCCAAATCTTCCAAATGCCATAAGAACACCAACAATACATTTATTTCTTTCAACTCATAAACTATATCAACACTTCCATACGCCAACAACATCACAACATCAACTCAAGCGACTATATTAAAATCACATTATGCTCTAAATCAGTCCACAACAATTACGTTCCATATAGTCATCAAACCTTCATTTTCATCACATAATCTACAACAATCAATAACCAAAATACTATATAAAATGAGTTCATTATATTACTACCCCAAACATAAAATCCCCTACACGGCCTAGTCCTCAACTACTAAATAGAAGTCATTTCATTTCTTACATGCCAAACATACACAAACCATCCATAACAACATCAACACAACACACCAAATAGAATTAGTTTTTCATCTATTCCATTCATTCCATACAACGGAACACCATAATCTCATGAACTTTATTCCTTTCTACACATCACAAAATGCATAAACACCTATAAAACAGAAAGATTGTTCTCACCTTTCCTTTCCATTCCTCTTCTCGGCTAGAATTTCCCTTGCAAACATGAATGATTTTCTTCTTCCAACAACTACTCCACATGATAGAGGACCTTCCATTTAGTAGAAAACTAGAAGAAAAATAATCTTTCCATGATCAATTTCCATGGCCAATTTTCCCTTAGCCATGGCCGTGACTCCCCCTCTTTTTTTTTCTTTTTTTTTTTGTTTCTTCTCTCTTGTTAAAATATGACCACCCCTCTTATATATATATATTATACATGCATGTGAGGGGCACATGCCCTCTCTCTCTCTCCTCCCCTTTCTTTTATTTTCTAGAATTTTCTTTCTTTTTCCTTGAATTTTCCTAAAGTGGTCAAAGATGACAATGTCTTCCTAAACAAGCCTTAGTCCATGTATTTTTTTGTAATTTACACTTAGCCCCTATTTAATAAAAATGTGGCACATTCCACCATGCATGTCCACACGGCCAACGGCCATTTCATGAATTTTCTTGAACTTTGCAAAATTACCATTTTACCCCTAGCCTTCCATAATATTTTCCATGAACCCTTTTCCGAATTTTTATTTTTACCCTTAACCTTTCTCATTATTTCCATACTACCAACGTCTATAAATAATGCTCATAACCTACTAATGCATTAAAACAATTTTAGAACGTAGTCTTGTCCTTAACTTCTCGCCATTAACTCGGGATATTCAAGTGTACAAATTGCGAGGTATAACAGTTATATCCCGTATTTGGTACATCGGGATAATCCGAGCTCACCATGATAAGTTAAGGGCAAGACTATTCCGGGATACGAGGTAGAGACTTTTATTTGTTTTAAGGCATAAGTTGCTTATGATTTTATTGGTATGGAATATGAAGAAAAATTTGGGGTTAAAAGTGAATTAAGAAAAGTTATTAATTCATGAAACCAAAGGGCCAAGTGGCCGTGCAATATGGGGTGTGGGCCATGGTCCACATGGATGCATAATATATGTAGTTAAAAGATGACTATTAATTATATTCATCATCTTCACCCCTTAGAAGCTTAGAGAAACTTGGAGAAAAAAAGAGGAGGAGCCATTCGGCCATGGCCTAAGCCGAGCAAGAGCTTGAAAAATTGATCAAAAAATAATTTTCTTCTAGCAATTCAACCAAGTGGAAGGTCCTTATTAACGTGGAGTAGTTGTTGGAGTCAACAAACCATTCGTTTATACCATTTACAACCCTAGCCAAGTTGTGGAGTTAAGTGGAAAAGGTAAGGTTTAATCTTCTTTTTCATATGTTATGAATGATTTGTGTATGTTGTAGTATGTAGAAATGGACGAAACTCATGAAATTAAGTATGTTGATGTTGAGCCGTGTGGGTGTTGTATGGTGTAGGAGTGATGAACTAATTTTACTTAGTATTTTGGGTGGTTGTTGTTGTGGATTCTATGATGATAATGAAAGTTTAATGATTCAAGTTGAAGTTGTAATTGTTGTGGGCTGTTTTAGAAGCCAACGTGATTTGTATGTAGTTTCTATATTTATGAGAATGATATTGTTAACGTGTAGATTGTTGGTGTAATTCATGAATTTGGGAGAGAGGAATATGTTGTTGTTGTTCTTGTTGAGTTTGGGGAGGTTTCGGGTGGAGTAGTATATTGGTTGGGTTGTTTTGAATATTACGCGGATTGTTGGAAGTGTTCTTGAGTCTTGTTTGAATGGTTTTGATTAGTACTTGAATGTGTGAGTATTGGCGTTGGTTTGATTGTATATGGTTGATTTGAATATAAATGGAATGTTGTCGAAGTATGTAGAAAAGAGTTACTAACGTTAGAATGCGTTTTGAATTGGTTGTTGATGTTGTTAATATGGTTGTTGGTATTGTTGTTGATGATTTGGCCGAGTTGAATTCTCGGGGTTGTTGAATTTATAGGGGAAATGTTTTCAAATTTCTCGTGAGATTAAATGCTAGCTTGGGATTGAATTCCTAAGTACCTAACTAATGTTTAGTATTTAATGATGTTATTGTAGATCTTGGGAAGCCCGAGACTTGAGTTTGGATAAGCTTAGGGAGCGGACGAGGTATGTAAAGCTTACCCTTTCTTTCTTTTGGCATGTCTTAGATGTAAGATATGATAAGATACGAGCCTTGGTGTAACTCCATTCATGAGATCCGAGCATGTCTACGACTCTTATTCACTTCTTGATGTTCGCCTTTCTAATATAGTCGACTTATGGTCCTTATGTCTTTTGTATGATTGGATTTCAAATGTTGCATAAAGAGTTTTGTTCTTAAAGGATTCTATGTCGAATAAAGTCCGTAACTTTCGTAGACGAGCTCGGAGCGCTTCGATATGTTCGTTGAAGGTTCTATAACGAATAATGGCTCTAACTTTCATAGGATGGCTCGGATTGGTTTGATACTTGTCCGTGGTCCCCGAGACTTTCCTTTGTATAGTTCTAATGACTTTTGAAAGAACTTATTATGGCTATCATCCCGACCCCCGAGTATGGTTAGTCTACTTATCTATTGAGTCTGTAATGAAGATTTTTATGCATTTGGTTGCTCACGACTCTGCTCGTGCATACTGTTGTTACATCACTCGCCGAGTCCCGGGCCGGTTATGTTATCGTGCGCACTATACTATATTATGGAGTATGATGTGTTACGGTTCGCCGAGTCCCTTGCTAGGGGGCCGGGTACCGCTTATATTCTGGTGTTATAATGTGTTATGGTGCTATGATGTGTTATGGAGATATGCTGGGTTACGGAGATATGAAATCTTCTGGAGTATGATGTGTTATGGCGCCAGATGATAGGGTGGCGACCATGTTCCCTGAGCCCCATTCATGATTTGTGTTTCAAAGTAAATATTTTGGTATTTTGGATATTGTACTTATTTAACGTACTTCTTGTTCCGTTATGATCATTCTTACATCGTATTTCATGCTTTGCATACTCGTACATATTCCGTGACCGACCCCTTTCTTCGAGGTCCGCGTTTCATGCCCGCAGTACGTACGCTCGATTTGTTGATCCGTCGGCGAGGATACCTATTCGCTACTTTTGGAGCGCTCCCTTGTTCCGAGCCTATATTTTGGTACGTACTCTTCCGTTGTATATGCATATGTTTATTCAGGGGTACGGCGGGGCCCTGTCCCGTCATATGATTCTGTTATGACTCTTAGAGGTCTGTAGACATATATGTGGGTTGTGAATATTACTGTTCAGTTGTGCTCGTATGATACTCGCTTTTTAGAGATATACCTGGCCCTACCAAGGCTCAGGGTCATACATACCTGGCCCTAATAAGGCTCAGGGTTGTCCGTACTCAACTGCAGTGGTACGCGCGCATTATATATACATATTTACTATATTCTACCCGGCCATATAAGCTCGAGGTTTCATAATAGCCATACATAGGCACATATACATATAAGCTCATAAGCATCATTACTATCATCGTTCATTACATCCATCCCTAGAGGATTACTCGTCGTATAAGGAATTTAGTACAATCGTAACATATCGAGGATCATGAGCTTAGTAGCTTTTTAGAGATAGAATCATTGGAGAATATCATAGCTCATAGAAGAATAGATATTTGGCCAAAGAACCATGCCTTATGAAAGAAGGGGTTAGCCTTACATACCTTTCCGTTCAACTATTCTATCACTTGCACGTTCTCCTTCAATGCTCACGTTTCTACCTTCATTAGAATTATACTATCATTAGAAATCGATAGCTTAGCATACATGACTGAGACTAGAGAAAATTGGACAGCATCTCCTTTATTTATACAACTTCCCTCATATCACATATCAACTCCCAAACGTCAACAATAACATTTACAACATCATAACAATAGCCTTTATTCACCTACATTATCCTTACTTCTCAATTCACTTCCAATCATCCATATTCATGGTCATAGCACACAATTACGTTCATTCATATACAATGTCTATTCCATACTCTCAATATCATTTATAACATGGTTATAATCATAATGTATCAAGAATCTTAACTCAATCCAAACATTTACTCAAAAGTGACACTATTCCCACATTCATGACCCATTTCCTATTTCCTTATATAATCCAAGTGTTTCAACTTTCAAATACCTTAAATAACATAGAAATACCATAAAACTTACCTTAGATAGTGTAGGAATGAACCTTGGGTGCAAACACTTCAATTGAGCAAAACCCTAGTTTCACCTTCACTTGGATTTCTTGTTTTAGATGAACTTTAATGGGTTTCTTACACTTGATTCAGTTAGTTTGATGTAGATGATCACTAATATCTCTTGAATTGTGTGGGAGAAGTGTTCTAGAGAGTTCTAGAGAGAAGGAGTGAAAAATGGAAATGAAATAATGAACTTGGTCCCCTTTTAATAACTCAAAAATCTTATCTGTCAGGAGATTATACTGACACTTATACGTCCATTCGTGTCCGTATAAATTATACGACCCTTCAACACCTGTCTCGTGACCATTATACGGCACATTATGGTCCGTATAAATTTATACGGTCCGTATAAGTGACCGATAAAATCCCACCGAATGAGGGACATACGGTCCGTCTCCGCGGTCCATTATACGGTCCGTATGTTGGGCCGTATAACCCATCGCTCCACCGAACTTGCTCTCGTCACTTCATTTGATCTCCAATCCTTATGGAACCTTCTTACACTTGTTTATTACCTCATTAACAATTTATAACTCTTCTCCAAAACATTATTAAGCTATTATTAACTCGTTACTCGTAAATCTCTTCCGATACTTGTCGTATGCCCTGTCTTCTCTTGACAAACTTTCTCCCCTTACTTCGAACGTCTTTGAAATCCTAATTAGAGTCATCAAATGTCATTCCTTAATTATCAAAATACCATATACTTCGTGCTCTTCGTTATCCTAATCACTGTGCATCAACGGAAAATTTTCCGAGGTGTAACATTCTTCCCCCCTTAAGAACATTCGTCCTCGAATGTTAAGTTCTCGGGGATTCTATAAAAATTTCGTCAGAGTTTCCTCTATAATATGGCACTACCATCCTATCACAACAACCCATAATAACAATGCCTCACAGGGCCATAACATAATAGTAATAGAATTTGGCCACACACGACCCAATGCATAAAAAGGGAAACATACATACCTTATGATCTTGATGTCTCATCTTGGCCCTATTCCGGGGGCTGAAATAAGTGCGGGTATTTGGATTTCATGATTTCTTCCGCTTCCCATGTCATTTCTTCCTGGTTGTTGTTTCTCCACAAAATCTTAACTGAGGCCACTTCTTTGTTTCTAAGTCTCCGTACTTGCCTATCTAATATGGCAATGGGCATCTCTTCATAAGTCAACTTTTTGTCACTTGGACATCATTTCCGGAACGATCCTAGTAGGATCTCCAACACATTTACAAAGCATAGAGACATGGAAAACTCGGATGAACTGACTCCAAATCAGAGGTAGATCTAATTCATAAGCCACTTTGCCTACTTTGCGCACAATCTCATAAGGCCCAATGTACCGGGGACTAAGCTTCCCCTTTTTGCCAAATCTCATTACACCCTTTATTGGTGACACTTTCAAGAATACCCAATCTTTAACTTGGAACTCTAAGTCCCTTCGACGATTATCCGCATAGGACTTTTGACGACTTTAGGCCGCTAATAGCCGACCTTGTATGAGCTTAACTTTCTCTATGGCTTGCTGGATCAAGTCTGGCCCTATCAATTTAGCCTCTCCTGCTTCAAACCACCCAATTGGGGATCTACACTTTTGCCTATATAAAGCCTCATACGGTGCCATTTGAATGCTAGAATGATAACTATTGTTATAAGCAAACTCAATAAGTGGTAAGTGATCATCCAATTACTCTCCAAAATCTAACATACATGCCCGTAACATATCCCCGCAGTCCGAATGGTATGTCCACTTGTCAATCCTCTGTGGATGAAATGCCGTGCTAAGGCTCACATGAGTCCCCAAACCCTCTTGGAAGGACTTCCAAAAATTAGCCGTAAACTGAGTTCCTCTGTCTGAGATAATAGATACTGGAACACCATGAAGTCGCACTATCTCTTTAACATAGAGCTTTGCATAATCTTCTGTTATATACGTCGTTCTGACTGGTAAAAAATGAGCTGACTTCGTGAGTCTATCCACAATTACCCATATCGAATCATACTTACGTCGAGAATGGGGTAAGCCTGTAATGAAGTCCATGTTAATTACTTCCCACTTCCAAGTTGGGATTTCTATAGCCTGTAACAATCCGCCCGGCTTTTGGTGCTCGATTTTCACTTGTTGACAATTGGGACATTGAGCCACAAATTCTGCTATATCTTTCTTCATCCCATTCCACCAATATATCGACTTAAGATCATGATACATTTTCGTTGCTCCGGGGTGGACAGAATAACGGGAGCAATGGGCTTCTCTCAATATTTGGTGGCGTAAACCGCCATATCATGAAGACATAATCTACCCGCATCGGAGAACTCCGTCTCGCAATCTCAAATGATGACTCCTCCTTCCGGGGAAGTGTATCTATTATGCATTAGCATGGGATCTTCGTATTGTCGCTCTTTCACTTCCACTATCGCCGACGAGACTCGCTCGAATTCCGAATGGTAGTTCCCCCGCTACTCGAGTCCACTACTCGGACTCCTAGACTAGCTAACTACTGGAGCTCACGAGCCATTTCTCTTTTCTCTGGTTGTACATCACATAAACTTCCCATAGATCTGCGGCTAAGAGCGTCAGCCACAACATTTGCCCTTCCGAGGTGATATAGAATGTCAACATCATAATCTTTTAGCAATTCTATGTCACACCCTAATTTTCGATAGGGCATGATGGGCACCCGACCCTTACTTAGGGCCGAGCGAACCCGCTGACTCTCGTTATACTCATAATCATGCTAGGCCCTTAAATCATGACAAAATACATGAGGAAAGCTTTTTCGAAGAACAATATGCTTTTCATCTTTCTCAAGTCAAATAAAAGTAACATATACGAAGCTTGTAACACAATGCATAATAATACATCGGCTTACATAGCCGCTACAAAACCGACGTCTTATATACACGACACCGTTCGCAAAGTCTCTAACATAACTCCGTATACCATAACAAAAGCACTTTGACTCGTAGCACTCCGGAGGAAACGGGAGCTCGCCAATCCACCGGGAACAGCCTTCTACTCATCCGTATGTACCGCGCGGCACGAAACGCAAACCCCAAAAGAAAAGGGGTCCGTACGGAATATGTATCGAGTATGTAAAGCATAAAAGACAAAATGAGGTCATAACCGAAGCAAGGAGTACGTAAAGTGAGCATAATAACCGAATACCAAAGTGCTTGCATCTCGAAATACAAATCGTACATAAGAGGTACGTAAAACAAATATAATAATCGAATGCCAAAATGCTTACTCCCGAAATACAAATCATGCATATCAATGTCATGTATCATATCCGCCCATAATGGGACCGAGTGACATAAGTAAATAATCACCTCGTACATACGCATATACGCGTGTCCCGCCCTCCAAAGGAGGGACTCGGTAAATGAGGTCATATAATCATCATGCATAGCCATCATATCATCATATACATATATACCGTACCCGGCCCTCGAGTGAGGGACTCGGTGAATAGAATCATCATACCATCATGTCATCATATTATCATATCACATATCACATATCACATACGGTCCGTAATGGGACCCGGCGGACAGAACGTGGTCGCCACTCCATCTTTGGCGCCACAACACATCATACTTCGGAATATTGTATACCTCCGAACACATCATACTCCGTATCACATCATACTTCGTAACACATCATACTTCGGAATCACATCATACTTCGGAAACTCATCATACTTCGGAATAAAGAATAGTGCGCACGATAACATACCGCCTACGGACTCGGCGAAAGAGGTAATAACGTAACGCAGTTAATCGTGAGAAACTATATGCAATTTAAAACATTCACAAGGACTCAATAAAGTAATGAAAACGAACTATCATTTACAAACCAGACACTAGCCAAATCAAGTTTTTTCCGAGTGTCACTCGGGAACATATCAGATAGAAATTTAGAAATCATAGTTACGTATCAAAATCATATGCATAAAAATCTGAAATATGTGGTTTTCATAACTCCGTACATCTCCGTAACACATCATAACATCATAACATATCATATGAGGTGACATTAACCGTGGGATTCGCTCAAACCAACGTGGGATTCGCCTAAACCAATGTGGGATTCGCCTAAAGCTGCGCCCCACACTCACCCCCCCACTTTGGGACTCAGCGTGCCTGCTGAGGTTTCCCCACCATTGGGTTTGCCCCACCACTGGGTTTTCCCCACCATTGGGTTTGCCCCACCACCGGCTTTGATACCAACTGATCATACTCCAGAATACATATATATAACATATAACGTGTCCCTTTTTCCCCATATTCCCCATATACATATACATATAAATCATCAGTTCAGACTCGACAGATAAATAGGTACTCAACCCTTGGGGGTCGGGATGATAGCCACATTAAGTTCTTTCAAAAATAGGTCGTTAGAACCAAACATAGAAAAGTCTCGGGGGCCCACGGACAGGCATCAAACCAATCCGAGCCCGCCTATGAAAACTAAAGTCATTATACGTTATGAAATCATTTACGAGCATATCAAAGCAATCCGGTTCTGTCTATGAAAGTTATGGACATTTTTAGACGTAGGATCCTTTAGGAACAAAACCGTTTATACAACATTTTGAATCCAATCATATCAAAGACATAAGGACCATATTTCTACTATATTAAGAATACCAATATCATGAGATGAATAGGAATCGTAACCATGCTCGGATTTTTCGAATAGAATTACCCCCAAAGCTCATAACATATCATAACTTACTTGCATCTAGGACATGCCAAAAGAAGAGAAGGTTAAGCTTTACATACCTCGTCCGCTTCCTAAGCTAATCCAAACTTAAGTCTCGGCTTCTCAAATCTACAATATCGTCGTTAGACACCAAGCATTAGTCACAAGCACTTAGTAATCCAATTCCAAACTAGCACTTTATCTACAGAAATTTGGGCAGCATTTCCCCTGTAAATTCAACAAATCCCGAGAATTCAACTCGGCCAAATCTTCAACAACAATACCAACAACAATTCCAAGAACATCAATAATGAATTCAAAATGCATTCTAACATTAGTAATTCTTTCCTATATAATTCGACGATATTTCATTTTCATTCAAATCAACCGCATACGATCAAACCAACATCAATATTCACACGTTCAAGTACTAATCCAAACCATTTAAACAAGATTCAAGAACACTTCGGGCAATCCACAAAATATTCAAATCAGCCCCTCCAATACACCATGCAACCCGAACCCCTCCAAGTTCAAGAAAACAATCAACAACTCATTTCTTCGTTCCAAATTCATCGACTACCCCAACAATTCACACATTGACAACATTATTATCATAAATACAAGAAACCATATTACAATCACATTAGCTTCCATAACAAACCACAAACGACTATAACTTCTATTTGAACCATTAAACTTTCATTTGCATCATAGAATCCACAACACAACATCCCAAACATACTAAGAAGAATTAATTCTTCACTTCTACACTATACCACACATACACATACACAGCCACACACACAACATCATATTTTCATGAACTTCATTCATTTCCACACTCCACAACATGCACAAACCATGCTTAACATATAAAAATGGAGATTAAATCTTACCTTCTTCTCTCATCTTCTTTACTCGGCTAGAGGTGTACATAGCAACAATGAATGATTTACTTGCTCCAACAACCCCTGCACGTTGTAGAGGACCTTCCAATTAGTAGAGAGACTAAAAGAAAATATTTTTTCTTGATCAACTCATGGTCATCCATTTTTCTTGCCATGGCCGAATGGCCCCTTTGTTTTTCTCCAAAGTTCTTGAATTTTCTTAAGGTTGAAAATGATGAGTAATTACTTGACTTGGTCATCCTTTGGCTATATATATATATACCTCTTGCAATATAAGATGAACACATGTCCTTTTTAATGGCTTGAATTAATTGGCCAACCATGGGTGGGGCCCACTCCATATGCACGGCCACTTTGGCCTTTTGGCCACTTCATGAAATAATTTTTTCCAACTTATAGCCCTTAATTTTTCTTATTCCAAATTTACCCTTAATACTCCATACCAACAAAAAGATGAATATGCAACTTATGCACTTTAACAAAATTGGAAGAAAATATAACCTTGTCCTTAACTTATCATAACTAACTCGGACTATCCCAATGTACCAAAATACGGGATATAACATTCTAACCATCGTCGTTGCCGCAAATTCAACTCTTTCTGCTTGAAGATATACTGAAGGCTCTTATGATCTGTGTAAATATCTACATGAACACCATATAAATAATGTCTCCACATCTTTAATGCATGAATCACTGCGGCTATTTCTAGATCATGAGTTGGATAATTCTTCTCATGTTTCCGTAATTGGCTTGAAGCATATGCAATCACCTTGTCATGTTGCATCAATACACAGCCTAGCCCAACGCCTGAAGCATCGCAATAAACGACATAACCTTCCAATACCTTTGGAAGTGTCAAGACTGGTGCAAAAGTCAATCTATGTTTTAGCTCTTGGAAACTACGTTCACAGGCATCTGTCCATTAAAACTTACCGATTTCGGGTCACTTTGTGTGAGTGGTGCCGAAAATAGAAGAGAAACTTTCAACAAATCTCCGTAATAACCTCGCTAAGCCCGTAAAAGCTACGAACCTCCGTGGGTTGTGGCCTTGGCCAAGTCTTCACGCCTCAATCTTTTAGCTATCTACCCGAATACCATCTACCGAAACAATGTGTCCCGTAAATGTCACTGAGTTCAACCAAAACTCACACTTAGAAAATTTTGCAAACAACTCTCGAGTTTGAAGAACTCTAAGGACAGTACGCAAATGATCCGCATGTTCTGCCTTAGATCTAGAATACACCAAGATATCATCGATGAATACAATCACAAAAAAATCTAGGAAGGGCCTGAAAACGTCATTCATCAAATCCATAGACACTGCCGGTGCATTAGTTAGCCCAAATGACATCACCCCGAACTCAAAATGGCCATATCTTGTTCTGAAGGCTGTCTTAGGGATATCTCTCTCCCTAACTCTCACCTGATGATGCTCGGATCTCAAATCTATCTTGGAAAACCATTTGACACCTTGTAATTGGTCAAACAAGTCATCAATCCTTGGAAGAGGATACTTATTCTTAATCGTCACCTTATTTAATTGTCGATAATCAATGCACATTCTCAAGGAGTCATCTTTCTTTCGAACAAACAATACGGGTGCTCCCCACGCGGATGAACTGGGCCTAATAAAGCCTTTCTCAAGCAAATCTTTCAATTGCTACTTCAACTCTTTCAATTCGGCGGGAGCCATTCTATAAGGAGGAATAGGTATAGGCTTTGTGTCTAGCAACACATCAATAGCAAAATCAATCTCCCGCTCGAGAGGAGGCCCAAAGCTCTTCCGGAACACGTTCGTAAATTCATTCACTACGAACCGATCGAAAGTTCGGGCGGTTCAGCCTTCTACATCTTGAGCTCGAACTAGATGATAAATGCAACCTTTTGTGATTATTTTCCTTGCCTTTAGATAGGAAATAAACCTACCTTTTGGTGACGCCGTATTTCCCTTCCATTCTAAAACTGGTTCTCCCGGAAATTGGAAATGAACCATTTTCATTCTACAATCAACATTGGCGTAGCAAGAAGCCAACCAATCCATGCCCATAATAACATCAAAATCCACCATTTTTAACTCATGCAAGTCAATCATAGTACGACGATCACAAATCACAATTACACAATTTCTATATACTCGGCTTGCTATTTCTGATTCACCAACGGGTGTGGACACCTCAAAAGGTTTGATCGACTCCGGTTTGACTCTAAACCGACCCGCAATAGACAGAGTAACATATGACAATGTAGAGCCCAGATCTATCAAAGCATATACATCATGAGAAAATACTGATAATATACATGTGACAACATCAGGAGAAGACTCAAGATCTTGGCGCCCAGCCAAAGCATAGATACGGTGCTGAGGACCGCTTGAATTGGGGACTCTCCCTCTGCCTCTACCATGGCCGACTGGCGCATGTGAACCTGGCCCCATAGGGCGTATAGAAGATGAAGATCCGACTACCGACCCTGAAGGCTGGGTCCTACCTCTACCACCTACTGAGGGGCAATCTCACATAATATGGCCTGGTCGACCACATGAATAGAAAAACTCTGAACCCAATCTCGCACCGACCCCAATGTAACTTCCCTCACTAGGAACATCGTGGGGGGGGGGGGGGGGGGGGGTGGCCTTCTCGACTCGAATCACCTTAAACCGAGATATCGAAAGCACCGACTGACGTGAAGAGATCTATCAATATCTTCTCGGCTCGAAAATCGTGGAGGCGCACTAGTCATAGAATGGCCTGAATGCCTCGAAAACTGCTGTCGGTGCCCGCCTCTATGCTCACTCATCGGATCCGAAGATCTAGCCCTCTTGCTATACCCTCTATCATGCTCACGTTCACTTCTTTGTTGTTGTAGGCTTTCTTCTAAATTCTGGGCATAGGCTTGGATGCGTGAAATATCCATATTGTCCTCGGGCGGACGCAACAAGCACCTATCCATCAAATGTGGCCCTAGGCCTTTCACAAACCTGTGCACTCGATCACCCATATCCGCTACCATGGCCGAAGCATACCTAGCCAAAGAATTGAAGCGGAGACTATACTCTAGAGCACTCATGCTTCCTTGCCTCAAATTCAAGAACTTGTCGGCTTTAGCTCGCCGAACTTTTGGAGGCAAATAATGTCTGAGAAAATCTACACAAATTCTTGCCATACCGAGGAGGTGCATTGGCTCCCCGTGAAGCCATCCAAACCGTATACCAATGAAGCGCAACATCCCTTAATCTATAGGACGCTAGCTCCACTGATTCGGTGTCCGAAGCATGTATCAACCGAAGCATCCTCAACATACAATCAATAAAGTTCTGAGGGTCTTCATCCGGCTTTGACCCAAAGAATTTCGGAGGGTTCAAACTAATGAAATCACGGGCCCTTTCACTAACAGCCCTATCACCTTGTCCCGTACTTTGCACGCGAGTCCGGCGGCAAGATACCGAGTAAGCAAATGAATGGCCTCTTTACATCTTGGCACGAAGCATTCGGGAGGAGCCGGGAGGTGGCCGGAATCTGGGCCGAGGCTCCATCACACTCCTCTAAAGTAGGTACTGAACGGGAGGACTGAGATTGAGCCGCGCTCTGGGACTCACTTCTCTCTACTACCGGTGGCGTTGCCCTTTCAGTCCGCTTTTCTGCCACCGTCTTGCCCTTTTTGGCCGTCGTAGCCTTTCTCACTGCATTTCTTGAAATACATAACACGGTTAAGAAACAAGAAGTTCTTATATCATAGCTCTATCGCACGATTCTCATGAAGAAAGAAGGTCATTCATTCCTAAAATGGACATGCCTTCTTGTTTATAAGCGTGGCGCGCAACACACCCATAACCAAGACTCTACCGGACACGCTCGTAGACACACCCTAGGACCGAACTGCTCGATACCACTTTTGTCATGATCCAACCGGGAGGGTCAAGGACGAGCACCCTAGTGCTAACTCACCCGGCACCTCTTAGCATACTTTCACATTTCATCTAGGTGAGCCACATGGCTAAATCATACTTTTTATTCATCAATCATACTAATCCCATTGGGCTACATTACATCTATATCAACATTAACAACTAGGCCCATATTAATCTTCATAAGCCGACGAGGCTAACAAAACAATATCCAAAATATAGGCCGACAAGGCCAAACACATCTAACTATATACACATGTCTACGAGCCTCTAAGAAGAATACGTCATATCATATAGGCGGGACAGGACCCCGCCGTGCCCATAAATATGTACACAAAAGATGTCACACCCCGACTTTACTAGGGTGTGATGGGCACCCGACCCCATCTTCGGAGCCGAGCGAACCCGCTAACTCTTATTACACATATGAACTAGTAAGAAATGAATACATAGATTTTTTTTTTTTCATAAATAGAATCGACGTCATATAAGACTCGTAACACGAGACGTAATAACATCGGCTTATTGGAGCGCTTACGGACGACAACTCACTACCCACGACTGCGTTCGCAGAAGTCTCTAACGGCAATCGAGTAATCTCGGCGCGTGTGCCTCCGACCTCGGCCAAGCACCCGGTGCCAAGTAGACTTGCCAACTTCGCCGGAACATCTTCTACATTAACTTTAATCCGTCCGGGTGTACCGCGCGGCAAGGAAACGCAATTTCCGAAGAAGAGAGGGGTCAATACTATAATGTACCGAGTAAGGGGTATACGAACAAAGAATAACATAGTAAGAGTCAGATTTCGTACACATGAGACATATTACGGGAAACCCTAACCCGGGGGAG
>NW_026721164.1:0-8964 GCF_029784015.1 Lycium ferocissimum
AATTATTTTTCCTTACGTAGTATATAGGTCCTTCTAGTTTTTCCAAAAGGATTACTCATCTCTCTATGCTTAGGTATAGTAATCAAAACTTCATCTTGATGATTATTTCTAACCTTCACAATGTAAATGAGGCTAAGGTCTATGTCCTCCTTTGTGTAATTAAGATTTTTGGTAAATACAAAGTGGAGTCGCGCTAACTCCCATCATGTTGACGGATCTTTGAAAAAAAAAAACTCCTCTCAAAGGGGATACCCCATGTGCTTAACCATTCATTCACTTGGCAAAAAAAATTGAACGAGGAATTAAGCCTTAAGAAGCACTGGATGAACATTCTTAAATCTTTTATGAAAAAAAATAGGTGGGTTGGTCGAAATTTTTTAACTAAAGGTACCATTCAAGTGTTAAAATTAGAAAAGGTGACAAGTTTGACTTTGAGTGGTCAAAACCCACTTAAATTTTTATTAAGTTAAACTGAGGTCAAAATATAATATTTAAAACTTGTTAAGCTTTTTCAAAATACAAAAGCACCCCATTCTTTTAACCCCTTTATTTTAAAATTAAAAAAAAAACAATATATGTTTTGGGGATTCAAAAGGCAACCATCTGTTCATCTTCTCCCACCGTAAACACCCTTACCCTCTGTTTGGATGGTTGTTTCCCGTGGTTCATTAATGTATAGTATGGTATGGTATAATACATGGCGTCAGTGTTGTATCAGACAAAATCGTATTAACGAACACAATGTTCGGATAGACCGTGTCGTTTGTCAGGGTTTAATAACATTTGTATTGTTTGGTTCAACTATATGGTAATCGTATAATAACTTGTAAATTTACTAAAATACCCTTAACTCTTAATTAGAAATTAATTTATATATATTAATAAAACCTTTAAAAGAATAAAATAAGAACTTTAAAAAATAAAAGTAGGCAGCCCGTTGAAGTAATGGGACAAGGTAAAAAGTGGAGCGGGTGGTACGGTCAGGATGAAGCCGAGGGTAACAAGCGGTGAGGGTGGTGATGAGGCGGCGGTGGTACGAAAGGGAGCGACTGAGTTAAAGGGCTGGTGTCAAGTGGCGTGGCAAAGGGGATGGTTTGTCGATGGTAAGGCGAGCGGGTCGTCAGCGGGATAAAGGTGTGGTCAGCGGGGCGGGGTGATGGGTGGTAAAGGGAAGGGTGGAGGATGGGGGTATAACGGAGAAATGAACACGAATCATAAAAAACACTAAATCCGTGGTTTAAAAAATTAGGACTTTTCATGGTTATATAACCATGAAATGAACCACGGGTTTACAACACCATACCACATAATTTTAAGAACAATGGAAACAAACATGGTTTCATAGAAAACCATACATTAATGAACCACGGGCAACCACCATCCAAACAGGGGGTTAGAGTAATGACTTTTCTCTTCCGACGGACCACCGCTGCTCGACGCTGCTCCGACTACCGGCTGTTAGGTATGAAAACCCACCCATCTCTTCCGTCTTTTTTTCTTATTCTATCTCTACACTCACCAATCACCGATGATCAGATGCTCTATTCATCTTCTCCGAACATTTTTCGCCAGCGACGACCAGTCCATTTAGGGTTCCGACCAGGTACGCCACTGCACTGGTTCTTTTTCGAGCAGGCTATTTCTCACCTCTCTATTTCGTCCTTTATTGGGTAAGCTTCCCTTTGAAATTTCTTGAGGTGTGTTTGCTATATTTGATTATTTTAGTCAAGACTATTTGTTTTTGCCTCATATTGTGTTATTGTCGTGAGTCTATATAGGGTTTTTGTCACTGTGCTTCAGTATAATTCTTGATTTTCTTTTTGGTTTTTTTCTCTTAACTGATTGCACATTCCCGTCTACTGTTATTTGGTGTTTCTTTGGTAGTATTCCGATTTTCTTGAATCTGATTAGGAGCTTATTTGCTTGGTAATCCACTATGGTTTGAATTTCTTTTAAGCTACTGCCCTTTGAAAATATGTTTGTCTCAGGATTCTTGTTATTACAAGTGAAAATTGGGATTGGGTTTGAAGTAGTTGATTTTGGAGATATGGCAAGAATTGCACCCCTACTACTATAGTTACTCTTCATGGAACAAAAATCTTCATTGTTCTTATTCATGGTTGCTACAATTCCAAGACCAAAAAAAACTCTATTTGGGTCCTCAAACTTCTTAGGAGATTTATTACTACTATGATCAGTGAGGGCAAAAAGGGAAAGATTTATAGACAATCTCTTCTGCTTTCCCTTCATTTCACCCATTTCCACACACACCCAAAAAGAGAAAAAGATTTGATTTTTATTATGGGGTTCTCCTAAATCACTTCAAACACAAAAAAGATTGAATTTTTAATATGGGATTTTCCTAGATCTCTTTCCCTCTCTTCAAACAAAGAAAAAGATTGATATTTTAGTATGGGGTTTTCCTAAATCTTCTTCAATTTTTTCTGTCCACTTTTTATCCTTCACTAAATACCCACAAACACAAACACTGTGTTTTGATTGGTTCTAGAATGAATATGAACTGGGAGTCTTGGGGTTTAGGGGATATACATAAATATGGAGTTATTGTCTTCTATATGTATGTATAGATAGAGAAAGGAGAGAGAGGATAAAGGGGGGGGGGGAACAATAGCACAAGTTTTCTCTCTTCAATTTTTTGGTTCTCCCTTACTGAGAAGAGGAGCATCCCTCTAGTTTTTCTGCTATGAATAACAAGAAAATTTCTTGTCTTCAATTCCTTTTCTCTTAGTTTTAGAGTCCACGCTTGTTGTAGTGTAACCCAAGACTTCACTAGATGAGCTCGTTGAACAAGCAGGAGCATTACTAATTGAAAATGAAGTTGCAATTGAGTATGCAACTCAGCGTCAACAAGAGAAACAATTTGAAGACAAGAACGAGGGCTAAAGAAGCCTCTCAATCCTCTTAGGTAGAAGAAGAAAGAGAAGTAGAAACAAGATCTGAAGATGGCGAAGATGGAGATGATGATGATACACATTCTAAAAATCTTAGTACCCAAGAAAGAACTGAAGACGGAGATGGCGAAGATGAAGCTGATGATGATAATACTACATCTGTCGAAAAGTCAACGACCGACAGTGAATAAAAAAGCAAACAATTACATGATGAAACTGTTGAATCTTCTACTGCCAAGTCATCCTATACTATTTTTTTTTCAATCTGTTTGATTTATGTTATTGTTAAACAATATTATGAATTGGATGTATTTTACGTTCACTATGTTCAATAGATATTTTCTATGTTCAGTATATATTTCTATGTTCAATGTATATTTCCAGCAAATATTAGATTTAAATAGTTGTTGCAATAATTTAAATAAATGTCGAATAAGTCACAACTGTCAAGTAACGATTCCTAATTTGTTGTTAAAATCAACAAATTACTGGTGTTGTAATAGATGAGTAAAAAGTTGCTGTAATGATTCATTATCTCGTCAGCCTTTCTCTTGTACTGTTGATAAAAATCAAACAGTTTTCAGTATGTTATTAGATTTTCACATTATGTTAAGTAGTTTCAAACAAATTACAAATATATTGCAACAGATTCCAAATCTGTTGGTAATAATCAAACAGCTACTGCAGATGTCGCAACATATTTTCCATCTGTTGAAACAAATTAAACAACTGTTGGGATTAATCAAAGAGTTTCTTTAAGTAAATGGTTACAACACCGAAATAATCATAAACATGCATTCCGACCTTGTTGGTAAAAATCAAAACAATCAAAGTAAATTAATCGCAACAATCGAGTAACTGCTGCAACAGATGGTTCACCGTGCAACAAATCAAATAAACTTAGAAGTTTTTGCAATAAGTTACTAATATGTTGCAACAAATGGCTCAAATGTTGCAATAATTTACTCATCTGTTACAACAGATGGCTCATCTATTGCAACAATGTACTTATTGTTGTAAAATATTCACTCTATTGATCACTAAATATCATTAATTTCCTTTATTTATCACTAAATATGGGTGAATAAAATAGTTCACATCAAATCACTTTAATGATCACTCGATTAAGTGTACAGTGACTTAGTTAATCATCTGTCCTGACTCAAAATACCATCAAATTGATTAAGTATATATACTGATCACTAAATATCATTGATTTCCTTTGTTCATCACTAAATATGGGTGAATCAAGTAGTTTACATCAAATCACTCTATTGATCACTCGATTTAGTGCATAGTAACTTGGTTAATCATCTATCATGACTCAAAATACAATAAAATTGATTAAGTATATATATATTGATCACTAAATATAATTAATTTCCTTTGTTTATCACTAAATATCATTGATTCCCTTGTTGATCACTAAATACGGTGAATCATATCATAGTTGTTGCAACAATCAGAGTATCTGCTATAGCAGAATTAAGATTCATTAAAGTAACATAGTTGTTGAACAAGACATATCACTTGTTGGAACACAACAAGTTACCTAGTTTATGCAACAAGTCATTCCACTTATCGAAAACTCAAATAACCAACCTAGTTGTCAGAATAAGTCATGTCACTTGTTGACAAATCCCAACAAGTAATTTAGTTGTGGCAATAGATTTGTTAATAGCAACTAAATTCCGCACTTGTCGATAAAGTGCAACAGTATAAATGGTTGTTGCAACAAGTCCTCCTATTTGTTTGTGATATGTTAAACAACTAACTAGTTGCTGTAACAAGTCCTGTTACTTGTTGGAACCCCCCTCCCCCCCCCAAATATGTTACGGAGCTGTTGCAACAAATTTATTATTTGTTGGAAATTTTTCAAAGAATTTATGAACAACAGAGCAAACATTTGTGATTTGAGCAAGATCAACATATCACTTAGGTAAGTTGTTGCAGCTGATCATTTAGTTGTTGGAGATACCTTTGTCTCTGTCATCGAATATTCAAAATATGTCCAAAAATTAATATAGTTGTTGCAACAAGAAGCCTACTTACTGGGACAAGTCAAAGTTGTTGAAATAGTGGTTGTCCAATAGCTTTGTTGCAACAAGTAGGCTAAATTATTTATACACATTTTAGCGCTTGTTGCAATGCATTAGCAGCGGTTGCAACAACCAATAAATTGTCGTTAAAAACTACAACAAATTTTGCAATAAATTCAGGAAGCTCTATACAAGATCATTAGCACTTGTTGAATAATCAGTAACTACTACGTAAATTGTTGAAAAATAAAGAATATACTCGATGAATAAATAAAACAATATTGTTTTACTTACCAAATGAGCAGAAATAACCCATGAAGTAGTGCCCAAGTTGCTACCTAATGAAATCCGTCCGAACATTACGTAAATCGGTGAGTTTTTTTTTTTTTTTGAGCAACTTTTTTCTAAATGAAAGAAGAAAGCAATAGCAAGAAAAGAAAAGGATGAGAGGGAGGGTGGGAGGGGGAAGAGAGGGGTGGGGGTGGTGGGTTTTCCACCCCATCAATTTTAGGTAATTAATTTATTAAGTTGGGCCAAAGTGCAACAAGTACAACTTGGGGGCGTAGGGGTGCTTATCGGTCGATTTGGTTCGGGTTTGTAAATTAATGGTTCGGTTTATCGATTTTCGATCTGTAAACGTGCTAAACCAAAACCAAACCGATAAGGTATTCATTATCAATTTTTAGTTTATCGATTTTTTGTCCTTAAATAAGGTAGTAGAAGAGGGTGGTTATACAATTGATGCAACTCAGTTTGGAAATATTGGTCGATTTATCAATCACAGTTGTTCACCTAATTTGTATGCACAAAACGTTCTTTATGATCATGAAGATAAGAAAATGCCTCATATCATGCTTTTTGCAGCAGATAACATTCTCCTTTGGCGGAGCTCACGTACCGTCATAATTATTCCGTGGATCAGGTACATGACTCTGATGGCACTATCAAGGTGAAGAACTGCTATTGTGGATCTTCAGAGTGTAGTGGTAGGATGTACTAGGGGTTAGTAAAGCTTTCTTAATTTCAAGTTGAGGTGAAAAATTCCTCATATTTAATATAAGAATTTTCGCTGCATTTATTCGTCCTCGTTACTGTTATGTCTTTTAGGTGCATTTGCACTGAATGATATACTATATGTTTTTCTCTTCTCATACATGAATCAGGATGCTTTAGTGTTTGTATCTAATGCTTTAGTGTTTGTATCTATCTCTTCTTTTCCTATAACTAAATAATATCTGCTACTTTGTGGGTATGTGCATACTAATTTTGCATGGAAATAGAATCTTGTTCAGGGAGGCTCATAAGCTTTCCCTAATCAGGACTGTGATTTTGCATTTCCAATATGTTCTTTACGAACTTGAAGAATTCTACAATGGTCAATGATAAACTGACGGAGAGGCAGTTGTTGTCTTTGTACTTGTGATTTCTATCATTTCTCTCCAAAAATTTCAATGGGTGTGTGTCGGATCCTTAAAATAGTAGTGCTCTTTTTTTGTGAGGATCCCGATGTTGTCTTGGCCACATTATCAAGAGTCCGAATACACATAACCTTTGTCGACATACAATTTGTGTTGCTAAATGTGTCGTTCAAAAAGGTTTAGAATCCAATCCTTATCACTACAAAAAAAAGGGTCTTAGCTACGGTTTATTTGGGGCAGTTTGATGAAACTGCTGCTATATATTTATTTCCCGGCGGTTGGCATGGAGGTTCAATAATAGCCATAAAATTATGTGATTTCCCGGCGGTTTGTTTTCATTTCCCAGCGGTTTCATTCATTATAATTTTTCCCAGCAGTTTATTTTGACTTTGTGGCGGTTTGGCCTTTTAAAATAACCGATTGCTTTTATTAATTTCGCTACAACTTAAATTACACACTTAAATGTTAACTTACTACAAAGACTCAAACACACTACACACTCTACATGGAGCCCACAACTTAGATATTTCTACACACTTCTCCTGCACTTTCTCACTCTCTTCACCTACTCACTTTCTCATCACTCTCTTAACCTACTCACTTTCTCTATCAATTTTTCTGATATTTCTACTGCTAACGATTCAAAAAGTTCTACAAATCTGAAATGTAAGTTTATTTCTGCAAAGTTCTAATCATTTTGAAATCAGTTTAGCTAAATAAATTGCAGTTTAGCTAAATTTCTACAAAGTTCTCCAAATTTTGTGAAATCGGTATATTGTTTCTCCAAATTTAGATTGGTTTTAAATCAGTTTAGCTTAATTAGGATCTGTTGACACCCAATTTTGTCCCGCCCTTCTTCCGAAATATTTATTTGCGCTTCTATATTTTTGACAAATGAAGAGCTTTTATTTATATTTTATTGCAATTATTAGCTCTCGTTAATATCGTCGCTTTTTTTTTTCACTATCCGACTATAGTCATCGCTATTATCATTACCGTTAGTATTATTATTATTATTATTATTATTATTATTATTATTAATATTATTGTTATTTATTTTTATTTTTCATTATATTGCGAGCACTTAATATTATAATCGTGATGATCATTTTTAACATTTTTTATTTATCGTCTTACGCAAAACGCATGGCATTTATTTTATTAAACGATAGCATTTTCTTATTTTTAAACTTTATAAATATTATTGCACAACTATTACGATATCATATATATATGTATATATTTTCTAGTCAAGTGCTAATGAATATATTTTTATATTAAAAATATTTTTAAAAGTGCTTAGTATATAATTAAGAAAGAAAGATCCTTCATTTAAATTTAAGTTTCGAATAAATATGTTAGTAATAACGTATTTTTCAACCGAATATCAAAAGACTTCATACTAGCCCAACTCATACAAAATCTGGTTCTAATTTGGTCAATAATAGCCCAAAAGAGAGCCCAATCCACACAGCCCATTCCATACAACTTTTTCACGTGGATGCCATGCAAGCGCCACGTCTGCGCCAAATGGTCAATAACACACGCCCCCCCCCCACACACACACTCCACATGCTGCTCACACGCCTCCCAGGTCCAAACACACTCCTTCCATATGTCACTCTCGGGTTGGTTGAGCAATTAAGTCTTAAACCCTAGGTTCCTAATTGATATTGGATGGTCTATTTTACCCTCACTTAACCCAAGCGAAATACCCATTATACCCCTTGATGCCCTAATATTCTAGGTTTTCATTCTTTTGAGCATCATAGCCGCGCCTCCTTCTCTCTGCCATGGAGGAAATAATTTTTGTTTCCTTCTCCATTTTTAACAAATTCTGACCTTCACACCGAAAAGGCAGGGATTGTATGGCAATTCCGAGTAAACCTCTGTAAGAATCACGTGAAAATGATTCAGAGAGGGCTGACCAAAAGATTTTGAATCTCTTTCCTCTTTTCCGCAACAAAAACCAAGCAAAGCAGAAGCTATACACTTGATTTCTCTTATTTTTCGCCATTTTCGACATCAAGAGGTCTGTCCCCTTTGTTTTTTTCTTCGATGTTGCTACAGGCCTACGCCAATGAGTCCGTTTGAAACCCAAAATCGTGGTTAAAATCCCGCCCAAAAAATGTAGAAGAAGAACCCTAATCCTATTCTATAAATATCAATGTTTCGAGACCATTTTTAAAAGGGTTAACAGCCACGGCCTCACTCTCTAAAAAAGCGAAAAACAGCCAACATATCATTCTAAATCGCTATATTTCACTTTTCGGTTTGAAACTTTTGATTAATCTAAGCGGGTTCGGGTTCGTCGTGTTTTGAGCGTGGATCCGGGACCTAAAAGCCCTAGTTCACTGCATCCTAAAAAGGTCAGCAATTCTCCATCATCTCTTTTTTTTTTCTTTTCCCCTCATGCCTTTAGTTCTGTTTGGATGTAGTGTATAATTATTTTCCTAGTTTTAATTTTTTTTTGTTGTTTTCCACCCATTTAAATCCAGCATCAGTATGAGTTAGTCAATTTAATTCCATGACTATCCTAGTTTTGTTGATCGCCTCCATGTATGCAGAAGTGTGTTGATAGTTTTATTGTCGAAA